>NC_053489.1:272736615-272999115 GCF_905171775.1 Rana temporaria
CGGGCCGGCGGACATGTGCGATGAGTCGTACTGACCGGCGGACAGGTTTCCAGCGGACATGTTTCTTAGCATCTACAAATCGAAGGGAGAACGCAGATTTTCGGTCCAAGGACCTCGGCTCTGGAATGCTCTACCCACTACCATCCGCCTGGAGGAAAACCATCGGGCCTTTAGGAAAAAACTAAAGACCCACCTCTTCTGAAGGACCGGTACGACTCTGGATGTCAAGCGCCTTGAGGCGATTAAGTTCGCATTTGCTGCGCTATATAAGTCACTCACTCACTCACTCACTCAGCATGCTAAGAAACAGTTGTCCGCTGGAAACCTGTCCGGTCGGCCGGAAAATTGTCCGGTCGGCCCTACACACGACCGAACATGTCTGCTGAAACTGGTCCGACGGACCAGTTTCAGGGGACATGTTCGGTCGTGTGTACGAGGCCTCAGACTGACACCCTGCAACAACGATCGCTGCGATGCGCGCCCCCGGGGGTACGCAGCGGCTCAGAATCCTTAGGACGCCATATGACGTCCAGTCAGGATTCTACAACCACTTTGCCGACGTCAATATGTCATTGGCGGGCGGCAAGTGGTTACATAAGTTTAATGAGAATAACTTTAAAAATATAAACCGATATACAGCAGTTCATGAGATAAGTGGTCATACCCTATAACTTTCACACAAATATACACTTATTTGGATTTTTTTTAAAGACATGTAACAGAATACATTTTGGCCTAAATTTATAAAGATATTCCATTTTTTTATTGGATATGTTTTATAACAGAAAGTAGAAAAAAAAAATCTAAAAGTTGTCTTTTTTAATATAATAAATAAAAAACCCAGTGGTGATCAAATAACACCAAAAGAAAGCTCTGTTTGAGTGGAGAAAAAAAAAAAGGATATAAATTTATTTGCATACAGTGTTGCATGACTGCGCAATTGCCAATCAAAGTAGCGCAATGCAGAATAACAAAAAAATTACCTGGTTATGAAGGGGGTAAAACCTTACGGAGGTCAAGTGGTTAAGAGTCAATTGCAAGTTAAAGTAGAACTATAGCCAAAACATTTTCTTTTCATTTTGAATAGTGATGAAGGTTATAACCCCTGTCAAATGTGTTTCCCCCATTGCAGAGATTTTCCCTAACTTCCTGTCTCAAAGCAAAAAACAGGAAGAGAGAAAATATACCTGTAAAATAAGGGAATACCTTGTGGACGCCCAAGTCACCAGAACTTGTTGGAATATTTCCCTCCATTTCTTTTACTTAAATTTGGGATTTAATTTTAAATAATAGTAAAACAGGACAAATAGAGCGAGTGACTCAACATGGACACAGGCAGCAATAAAAAAATGAGAAGCATTCTAATCCCTCTGCACGGTTTACAAGAAAAAAAAGTTTTGCCTTTAGTTGTACTTTAATTGATTGCATCTATGTTTCTGCCAAGCAATCTCATTGTTCATTAATACTTCTGTATTTTGATCAAAGTATCTTGGGGGTACTGATTGATGCAAAACAATTGAAAATATTTCACCATGAGCAATCGACTCAGTTTGATTGAATCGGGATGATCAAAATTGAGTCTAAATTGATCAGAAGGGAACTTATGACCAATTGATCGCTTTGTTCAACTCACATATCAATCAAATAAATAAAAAAGTTCAAAACACATAAAAAAAAAAAAAAGTTAAAACTCAAAGATCAAAGTAAATTCCATCTATGAATACGTTTTGGATTCTGCAAAGACTACGTGACTGCTTCCCATAAACCTTTCATTGCACACGCTCCTATAGAACTGTGAGTTCTCATGAAAGGGCGTCAAAGTCTTGCATGCTGCCACTTTGATGCACTTTCATAAAAACACATGTTCTAATAGAGGTCGATGGGAGTGTGCCTAAAAACATGCATAAAAAGCACAAAAAATACCGCGCACGCGTGAGCCCAGCCTGACCCCCGGTTCACATCTATGCGGGTGGTTGCAGGTGTGGAAATCGCAGCAATTCCTGCATTCAAAACAAGCTGTTTAAAACTGCGTGGGGCTGCCATTTATTCTGAATAGCACTCTCACACATCTAAAAACACAGCACATTTGCAGGAAGGAACCACAGGGAAATCATAGGGTGCAAAAGCACCATGCGACTTCCTAACTGCTTTGTTTTTAGAATGGTACAGAAAACACAGGCCCATTCAAATCAATAGGCTGCAGTGCCTGTGCAAAAGTGGGCTTCAAACCTTCATAGACGTGAACCAGGTCTAATGCGGCACACGCAATGAGATTATCAGACAAATGATTGTCGTTTTTTTTTTTTTGCATGCTAATCTCATATCAAAAATAAATAGGTTACTAAAGTTATGGAAATTTTCCAATGACGGAATAAAAATTCGAAAGCGATGTAAAGTATTTTATTTTCGGACAACTGTACTGAATAAAACATAAATCATATGATCCGGTATCATACGAGAAACATTTGTGCGTTTGTCCTTTCAGATAACAATGGATAAACTGTAGTTACCGGCTCTCGGAAGCTCTGTACCAATGATCAGATTATCGTGCGATCGCTTTGGAAGCGGTATTTGTCATACAATTTTCTGGCCGTTCACACCTATGAGGGTTGCGGTTGATATGTATTCCGGGTGGGTTTTGCATTTGACACGTTTTTTTAATGCCTGGTACACAGAATGAGATTATCGGCTGAATGATCATGTTTTGTTTTTTTGCATGCTAGTATATCGAAGAAGAGGTTACTAAGATTCTCATACAACAAAATAAAAATTAGAATGTAATGTATTTTCAAACCACAACTGTACTGATTAAACACAGGAAAATGTATTTGTCCCTTCGGATAATATCAGATGATGGGCTATCGTAATCGGCTCTCGAAAGCTGCATACGAACAGATTATGGTACCATCACTTCGGAAGCGGTATTTGACGATTGATTTTCTGATCCTGTGTACAGGGCTTAGACCCGTTTCACACTGAGGCGGTTTTCAGCGCTAGAAATATCACCTAAAAACCACCTCCCATTCATTTCAGTGTGTTTTTTCACACTGGGGTGGTGTGCTTGCTCAGTGTGAAAAGGGTCTAAAGGCTAGGTTCATACCTATGAGGGTTTGCGGTTGATGCATATTACGGGTGAGTGTTTTTTTTTTTTTTTTTAGAACAGATTTCTTTAGACCCCATACACACTATTAGATGTTCTACAGATTTTTGTTTTTGGATTTAAAGCATATTACACAGCACAACGCTTGTGCTATGTAATCTGCCCCCTCTAAACTGTTAAAAAAAAAAAAAAAACTGAACCTGGCACTTCCTGTATGGCCTCTCTAAATAGACCACGATAACCAGGGCTGATCCGCCCTGATCACTGTGGTCAAAGTGCCTCCCTCTGTGATAGGCTGCCTGCTATCCTTTCTCTCCCCCTCCTTCCTGGCTGTGGTCCCCCTCTGTGTCTCCAGCCGCCCAGCCGCTGTTCCTGTAAAGTCAAATTAAAACATTTTCACTGCCAGCCCCTCTATTAGAGGCTGCCATAGCACACTGTCACTAGTTTTAAAAAACGAGCAGTGCAAATACCCAATTTGAGCCGTCTTCAGGCCGGTCACATGATTCGCAGCCGCTTTACAGCTACGATACATGGCTTCTGCAGAGGAGAAAAGCGGTCACATGATCTCCCCCCGTCTGACGTCAGAGAGAGATCGTGACCCCTCCCACAGAAGCAATAGATCAGCGCTGTAAAGCCGCAGTGAGTGATGTGACTGGCCTGAAGACAGCTCAAATTAGGCATTTACACCGCTCCTTTTTTTAAACTAGTGACACAGTGTGCTATGCCAGCCTCTAATAGAGGGGGATGGCATAATTTTATATAGATGCCTTTACAACCACTTTAAGAGCTTCAATTTGTATGCAATCAGGCAGGCCCTTGCACTACATGGTTTTGGTAAATCTGAAGACAAAAATCTGCAGAAAATCGAATAGTGTGTATGGGGTCGAAGGCTGCTTTCAAACTGGGATGGAGGATCCGTTAGCGGTAAAGCGCTGCTAGTTTTAGCTGCATTTTACCCGCCACTAGCGGGGTGCTTTTAACCCCTGCTAGCGGCCGAAAGAAAGGGTTAAAACTGCCTGTGCTGCAGCTCTTCCGAAGCGCTTTACAGTCGCTTCAGAAGCGCTGCCCATTCATTCCAATGGGCAGGGGCGGTGTAAGGGCTTGCAGGACTTTTTTTCCCAGCCCATGTGAAGGCCCTCTGGCTTTCACACTGGAGAGGCAGTTTTCAGGCGCTATTTTTAGCGCTTAAATGCCTGAAAACTGCCTCAGTGTGAAAGGGGTTTAAATGTGTTTTCGGAAGGTGTTGTCTTGCAGGAAAACCGAGCAAAAGCACTGCATTTTTGACGAGTTGCCATTGAAGTCTATAGAACCACAAATGCAACCTGCTGTGGGCGAAGTCCCTGAACCTTTCCAAGAAACGCACCGTTTAAAAACGCATAGGTGTGAACGTAACTGATAGGAAACCAGGTTACCTGGACTGTAGGGTCGTTACTGCACAATACGCCGGACCGTTTTCACCGTACATGTCTGCCCGGGGATTTCTGTACGATAGCTGTACTAACCATCGTACAGAAATCCGCGCGTAAACAATACCGCGGGGCGTGTCCACGGTGTCGCCGCGGCGGCGTGGGCGGGCCTGCCAGTTAAATGCTTCCACGCATGCGTCAAAGTCATTCGGCGCATGCGAGGGATGGCGGGCGCTCGGACATGTATGGTAGGTCTGTACAGACGACCGTACATGTCCGAGCGGGCAGGATTCCAGCGGACTGTTTTAAAACAAGTCCAGGAATATTTGTCCGCTGGGAAAAGGCCCGGCTGGCAAATGTCTGCTGGAATCCTGCACGCTCGGGCCTACACACGACCGAACATGTCTGCTGAAACTGGCCCGCGGACCAGTTTCAGCAGACATGTTTGGTCGTGTGTACGGGGCCTTAGAGTTTAATTACCACCGTAAATCAGCCACAGAACCTGTGTAATTCATACATGTTCAGTTTTAAAGTGGTTGTAAACCCTATAAAAAATAAAAAAAACACCCTGCAAGTCAAAGGCGTAATAAGCCAATATGCATAGCATACTAGCTCATTATGAATTACTTGCCTTACATCGAAGCCCCTGCATCGGTCCTCGTACCCCCGCCGGCCAGTGACATCTCTCCCGGGGGTTAGTTCCAAGTATCGCGGCTCCGGCTCTTTGATTGGCCCGAAGCCGCAATGACATCACTACTGAACATGAGTGCAGGATCTGCCGGTAACGGCACATGGGCTGAAGCAACGGCACCTATGTCCCATTGCTTCAGTTTGCTCTAGTGCGCCGATGACATTGGGACAGGGGATATCTCTTAAAACGTGCAGGTTTAGGAGATATTCGGGGTAGCTATAAGCTATAGGTAAGCCTTATTATAGGGTTACCTGTAGCATAAAGTAGTTGTAAAGGGTTTACAACCACACTAAAGGGATGAGGTGGCAACTCTATGCATAGGTTACGTGTAGTGCTTCCCATTGGCATTTGTGGCACACAGGGACAAAAGATGGTGTTGTACAGGGGACCTTTAGTGACTATGCCCACCACTGCTTCACATATACTGATAAACTGATCCAATTCCGCCTTGAGACAGAGAACTGGGATTTACCTCAGAGCCAGCCTCCGTGTTTGCGGTGTACATGTATCTATTGGGAATATTAAACACACGTGATATCTAGTAGAGCCTGTATACACACTTGACTGTGTACACAGCCGGGTATAGTTGCCGGTTGGCATTAAAAGACAAGGAAATTTCCGTTTATTTTAACGAGAGAAAAGGGGGGTTGTAGGTGATTCGGTATAAGGGACCTCCCCGCCACCCGGCTCCCGCGCTACACTCACCCGCTGGCTCACACGAGGCGCCAACAGCCAGTCAGCACACACTGATTGGTGCACAAGCGCCTGGAGCGCGAGGCCAAGCCACGTTCATCGCGAGATTTCGACCCTCCCCCGCCCCACTACGAGCCGTTCTATTGTCCTAGCAACGGGCTCGTTTTCCCTTATGGACTAAATAGTAGGCGCGTGGTGTGCGACATAACCGAATAAAATCTATAACTCGCTCACTCTATACACATAATTCGTATTTAAGTTTCCCTCACGCATATTTCCAACGCCCATAGAAAAGACCCCCTCCCCCTCCATGTTCTTTTTATCACGCATCTGGGAAGCGTTGTTACGTAAAATCTTTTCATTTCCTCCACCTCGCCAGGCGTTTCCATTCAACCAAGCTTGATTCACACGGCTCCCTTTCGACTGTGTGGGCGTGGTTATCGTTGATTGGCTTTCCGCTCGGCCAATTGGCCCCCGCCTTTTACCTCCTATCCAATCAGGGCTGGTGAGGGGAAGCGAACGCTTATTAACTCCGTAGGTTGCGCCCTTGTGTGGTTTCATCTTGTTCTTTGACCGCGTTGGTGGAGTGAGTCTGAGAAGCGGCCGAGTAGCGAGGTGAGTAAAGCGAAGAGGTAGTGGTGGCCCTCTGTGCCCGGTATGTGGGGGAGCTATTAGAGGGCCTTTATTTTAGTATCGAGACGCTGGGTGAGGTTTGCTTTTTTTTTTTTTTTTTATTATTTCGGCGTGCGTCACGGGTTCGCTTTTCCCCGTGACTGGCGGCCTTCTGTCTGAGGAGAGCTGTGCGACGGCGGCCTATTCTAAGGCGGTGAGGCGACGGCCTATTCTAAGGCGGCTAACGGTGAGGCGACGTCCTATTCTGAGGCGACTCGCGGTGAGGTAACACTCGGCTTATCGAGGCCTCGTTTCCATCACTACATCGAAATGAGTGATATTCTAGCACCGTGACTCGGCTAATATGACAGAGGGACACGTATTAGTCAGGGGACGGGCCTTAATTTGTTTTATTATCATACATTGGGTTGGCGTGTGCTGTGTAAGAGGGTGTGAGCTTATTTTAGCCAAGCCGGATGTTTGGCGGGCTTGGTGTGCGCCTTGCCGCCATGCTGTCTATCCGTCTTCTCTCACAGTCACAAAATGGCTGGTGGCGGAAGCTTGCGGCAGAGGGGCGGGGCCTGTGTGGCCGATGTCCTGGAGCTTGTAGAGCCCAGACAAAGGAGGATCGGGGAATCGTGACTAGAAACCTGCGCAGCCTGTTTCCTCTATTGTGTGCGGACACATCCTCCCCCATCCCATCGACACACAGCGCCCAGCTCCTCTGTACGCACGACGGTCATCTCCCCATCGCAAGCGCCTATTGTGCTGCACGTTCGGTGTGTATCATTACTCGGGGTATGGGCACCGTATAAACGGTCTCTACTTGGATTTAATAGATTACATAGCCATACATTATACATTTTTTCCCCTGATTCGATTTCCTTTAGATTTACCTATAACTATGTAGTGTAAGGGCCCGATTGCATACAGATTGCAAGTGTTTAGGTTTTGCCACCTCCATATTATATGGTTTTGGTAAATCTAAAGGAATTGTGTACAAGACTTTATATCTAGCCTTAGGTTTACCTTAAGCTATATGGTTAAAGGGCTTGCCTGATTGCATACAAATTAAAAGCGTTTGGGTTTGACCTCGGTATTATATAGTTTTGGTAAATCTAGGGGCTCGAGCAGGGCCCTCCTGTAATTGTGTTGTCCACCCTCTGCATTGTAAACTGGTGCTATATAAATCGTGTATGCTTCAAAACATGGCTTTGGAGATGCTTTGTTAAAGCTTTCAATGCCAGTCAAAGCCCCGGTCACTGAAATGGTTAGCGTTAATCCAGTTTACACCTTGCTTTGTGCTACAATGGGACGTCAAGCGAGCTTTACCATAGACTTATATGGAGGCTTTAACGAGGATTTGAAGCACTGCTTCAGATGTAAACAGGACTTTACGCTAGCCATTTTAGTGACAGGGGCTTTGACTAGCGTTCAGAGAGCGTTAACAAAGCCTGTCTGAGGCTGAAGCAAGTGTAAATGGGCTCTAAAGAAAAAAAAGTTTTTAATGCATGGCCAGTCTTAAATAACTATGTAGAGCAAGGTCCAGCATACACATAGAATTATTTAGGTTTGACCTCATAATAGATGGTTTTGGTACTTCTAAAGGAAACTGTAAATTGTATGTCCTATAGAAAGTGCTTAAAATTACCAAGCAATCTAATGAGGTCAAACCTAAACCCTTTCTATGTGTAAGCAATCAGGCAGGCCTTTGTACAATGTCGTTAAAGGTAAATTTAAGGCTGGCCATGCATTATATAACCTTCTTTTAAGAATGACCAAAACCATCTAATATGAAGCCAATCCTAAAAAAAAAACATGTATGGTCAGCCTTGGATTTACCTTTAACTATGTAGTACAAGGGCCTGCCCGATTGCTTACACATAGAAAGGGTTTAGGTTTGACCTCATTAGATGGTTTTGGTAAATCTCTAAAGGAAGATAAATTGAATAATGTATGGTTGGCCTTCTATGCAACTTCAACTATGTAGTACAAGGGCCTGCTTGATTGCATACACATAGAAGGCGTTTAGGTTTGACCTCATATTTGATGGTTTTGGTAATTCCAAAGGAAAATTGTATAATGTATTGACCAGCTTTAGGCTGGCCATACCATTTTATTCAACCTTCTTTTGATTTACCAAAGCATCTAATGAGGTCAAACCTAAACCCTTTCTATGTGTATGCGATCAGGCAGGCCCTAGCACTATATAGTTAAAGATAAATCTAAGGTTGGCCATGCATTAAGACAATTTACTTGTACAATTTTCCTTTAGATTTACCGCAACTATATGGAATGGAACCCAAATGCATTCAAATTGTAATCAATCAGGCATGCCCTACATAGCTATTGGACTGTAAGCTCTTCTGAGCAGGGCCTTCTTAAGCCTCCTGTCTTTTATTGTATTATAAATGTATTGGTGCTATATAAATCCCATATACTTGGAGGTAAAGCGAAGGCTGGCCATACACTATTCAATTTCCTTTAGTTTTGCCATCAACTATGTAGTACAAGGTCCTGCCTGAGTGCATAAGCATAGAAAGTGTCTAGGTTTGACCTCATATGGGTTTGCTAAATATAAAAGGAAGATTGAAGTTTAGATTTGCCAAAACCATATAATATGGGGTCAAACCTAAACACTTTCTATGTGTATGCAATCGGGCAGGACCTTGTACTACATATTTAAAGGTAAATCTGAAGGAAATTGAATATTGTATAGTGTACATCAGGGATCTTCAAACTACGGCCCTCCAGCTGTTGCAGAACTACACCTCCCATGAGACATTGTGAGACTTTGACATTCACAGACATGACTAGCCATGATGGGAATTGTAGTTCCTGAACATCTGGAGGGCCGTAGTTTGAGGACCCCTGGTGTACATTATACAATTTTCCTTTAGATGTAGCATAAAATATAAGAGGTCTAAACTAAGCCCCATCGATTCATATGCAGAAGCCCCTTGCACTACATTGGTGAAGGGAAAAACCAGGCTGGCCATACATTATACAATTTTCTATATAATTTTCTTTATAATATGGGGTTAAAATGCAGGCCCTTGTACATTTTTCCCTTACATTTACTTTCAACAATGTAGTGCAAGGGCCTGTCAGATTGCTTACAATTTGAATGCATTTGGCCTCATATTACATAGTTTAAGACCATTTTCTTGTACAATTTTCCTTTATATTTTCTGAAATTTCATAATGAGGTCAAACTCAAATGCATTCAAATTGTAAGCAATCTGGCAAGCTCTTGTACTACATAGTTTAAGGTAAATACAAGGGAAAATTGTACAAGGACCTGCATTTGACCTCATTTTATGACTTTGGTAAATCTAAAGAAAATTGTATAAATATATGGCCAGCTTTGGATTTACATTCACCTATGTAGTGTAAGGGCCTGACTGCATATGAATCGAAAAGGTTTAATTTAGACCTTATACGATGGAGAATACAATTTAATAATGTTTGGCTAGCCTAAAGCTGGCCATACATTATACAATTATTCTTCAGTTTTCTTTAGGCCTGGTTCACATTGATGCAATTTGACAGAAATGGCAGCGTCTGAATCGGTGCAATGCCGCACTGATTCCCCAAAGTTTCTGTATTACTTTTGGTGCGAGATTTCCATCGACATCTGTGTGGGTTGTCTGAAATTGCCCCCAAAGTTGGGACCGACATGTGGGAATGAAATTGTAAGTGTGAGCCAGGGCTCACTTTGTCTTTCGACTATGTAGTGCAAGGGCCTGCCGGATTTGCTTACAAATTGAACACCTTTGGGCTTGACCTCCTATTAAATGGTTTTAGTAGGTTTTTGTGTGGCCAGCCTTGGACCCCATACACACTATTCGATTTTCTGTATATCTTTGTCTTCAGATTTACCAAAACCATGTAGTGCAAGTGGCCTGTCTGATTGCATACAAATTGAAACTTGAGGTTTGACTTCATATTATATGGTTTTGGTAAATCTGCAGAAAATATAATGGAGTCTTAGATTTGCTTTCAACTGTGTAGTACAATGGCCTCCCTGATTGCTTCCACGTTTAATGCTTTTGGGTTTGACCTCATTTTATGGTTTTGGTAAATTTTAAAGGAAAATTGAAGATAAATCTAAGACCATTTTCTTGGATGGTTTTGGTAAATCTAAATTTTTTTTTTACAATGTGAGGTCAAACCCCAAAAGCATTCAATTTGTAAGCAATAGGGCAGGCACTTGTACTACATAGTTTAGTGTTTGGTCAACCTTAGATTTACCCTCAACGATAAACTATGTAGTACAAGGGCCTGTGAAAGTGTTTAGGTTTGACCTCATATTGTATGTTTTTGGTTAAAAATAAACGGAAATTGTTATTCGAAATAGAATGTTTCCCCAGCTTCAGAGTGTAGAAAGCAACGGTTTGTTCATAAGGGAGAATTATTTTCAGTGGTATATTGCTAGCAGTTGATTATGTTCAACTGGATATGATCCACAATGTTAAAAGATTTTTTTCTCCATCCTTCCAAGTAGCTTCTTTAAATTGCCTGGAACATACTGCAGCAGTTATTGCATGGCAGTTGCTATTGAATTTGTCAAGGTGGCTGTTGATTATCCAATATTTAAATTTTCTTTTTAGTAGCCAGATGGTGTAAAGCAACTATTCTTACTATATCACATTTGGGGTATTTCCTTTTTGAGTTCTGTACATGTTTTTGTGATTGGATCCTGAACCCTTAATCAGACTTGCAGATTAGGGGGTTTTATGCAGATTGCTTCTCATAGGATACCAAGCCCTTGTAGTGTCATCTAGAAGTCCCACCCACCATATTCTTGCAGATTGATTCTGATAGGATACCAAGCCCTTGTAGCGTCATCTAGAAGTCCCACCCACCATATTCTTGCATTATAACCTTGTTGAGGGAGTTGCTTGCTTGTAGTGTGGGTTTGAACTATACTGTACAGCATGTCTGTCAGAAAGGAGATGCCAACCATGATCTCTTATGAATTGCACCTTACAGATTGCTGCCACCACTATAAAAGTTTATTGAAGGAAAATGGAGACAGAGCAGGAAGAGGTTGAATTCACAAACACAGAGACAAACGGTAAGATTTATTTTTGCTTAAAAATGTATTTTACATGCTTTGTATTGCATAATTTGACAATATTTTTGCTTTAGTTCGTATTTTAATTCACAAAAAACCCTGATTTTGTAACATTTGTTCTTTAATGTGTAGTGTTAAAAAATATTTTTTTTTCTTCAGGTAAACGTCCAGCTGAAGACATGGAAGAGGAGCAGGCTTTCAAGAGATCTAGAAACACTGATATGATGGTGGAACTACGTATACTGCTGCAAAGCAAAGTATGTTTGCAATTAGTAAACGCACACATTTTGCAGTGACATGTCTGTTGATATAGGTGGTAGTTTATTTGATGTCATTTGTTTTCATGGACTTTGTATTTTACTGAACTTTTTTTTTTTTTTTCAGAATGCAGGGGCAGTAATTGGTAAAGGAGGAAAAAACATTAAAGCACTTCGGACAGACGTGAGTGTTAACAAACATACCTTGATTTGTTGAATGTTTTTATAGTTTTCACAATTTGCAGACCAGGTTCATCATAGGAACACTTTGATTCTCCTTTAGAATGTACTAGCTTTTAGCACTATAGACTTAGAAAATTTAGGAAGCTTTTGTTTTAGTACTTGTATAGGTTTTGAATGATTTATATATTTGCAATGCAAGAACGTAATTTTTATACTTGGCTTACGTTTTTAGCTTAAGTTTAATGTTTTTCAGTAGGTTGACTCGTGTGATTAGACACGTGGCCAATCTTTCTATATTGTTAAAGCAGCTGCAAAACTTCAAGTAAGCCTTGGACTGAGCTGTCTTCTTATTTGCTGTTTTCAGCTTGCATGCTTTTAAGTGTAATGTTTGTCACATTTTATGTAATTTTATTAACATCAAATGTGCTTGGAATTTTTACTACAAGTCTCCTTTTTGGAGAGTTCAGAACCCCTCGTGTGAAGATTGAGGGAATGTGTCTACACTCACGAGCCAGCCCGCTACAGTTAGACTAGACTTATAATACACCTACTGTAGAATATTTAAATGCCTTTTTAAAGAAGTTCTACATTTATTGTATTTCAGTATGCTTTAGTACCTTTAAAGTTTAATTGAGAACTGACTCTAGTTTGTATCAAATTAAAATGTATTGCTTTTCCCCCCTTTTCCCTCTCCTTGTTTTTTTTGGCCACATATCTCCGTTGCCCATGTACTGGATCGTCTTGCCCCTGCGTTGCCCATCATGATGGCCCATCTACCCCTGAACGCCCATGTGAAAACCCTGGTTGGCTATGCCCAAAATGTGCTCGTTGCCCAACGGGCACTTTTCCTGACATCTTCCGATTGAATGCCCATGCCCAATGCCAACATCCACGATCGCCAATGACCAATGCAGTACAATGCCAGTGTTTCAGTCCCAGACAGCAGTGGCCCCGAGCGGTATGTCCCAACAGTTTATGCCTCACTGCCTGATTAGAAAGAGAAATGTGTTATAACCTGCCTTTTTTTAATATGATTAGTTTTCCCCTACATAGTGTTTTATTTTCTGTCTTCTATTTCCCCATTGAATTTTTTATTTTTTCCCCCTCTCTTCTTCCCTCACTGATCTTCTACGTAAGTTATGGTCTATGGATCCACTAATTTCGATAGAAAAATGGGAACAAGCTTAGCTTCAAAATTGTTTTTTTTTTTTTTATTTATTTATTTTTTTCTCCTCTCTTAATTATACATGTAGCTGGTTTCTGTCTTCGTGGCCAACCTGACTCCTTCAGCATTGCCTGTTTCATTTTTCTTTTCTAATGAAGTGCTAACTCTTAATCACTCCTCACTTCACTTTTTGTGTTGCTTTTTGTGTTTTTATTCTCTTCAAAGCCCATTAGTATTTCAAGTTTTAAGTGATTTTCATCCATATAATGTCCACCGATTGCATTTTCCAACTTTCCCTGAAATCCGCAATTTTCATTTAACTAGTAAGGGTTTCCTAAAAATAGTGGTGACGGGGAATATGATCATTCACTTGTTTCCAGTTCTGTGCCTCCTTTTTGCCCGCTTAATCTAAGTCCTTCCAGAATCCCCTTGCCTTACCAGTATCTAAATATTTTACTACCCAGTTGCATTGAAATTAGAAGAAAAATATAATGGTAAAAAAAAAACACATGCATGTGTACATTCTTTAAAGAAAATTTATTTGATTGTGATGCTATTCCCATTTTCTTGTGTTAACTTTTTTTTTTCTTGTCCCATTTCTGTCATGTTGCGTAGTATACTGAGTATAAGTGCAGACATTGAAACGATTGGGGAAATATTGAAGAAAATCATTCCTACGTTAGAAGAGGTATTTTTAACCCAATCTTGTTTTTTAAACCCCTGTACCATATATGTTTTATATATAAAAAGTAATGTATCCTTTTTCAGTACCAGCATTACAAGGGAAACGATTTTGATTGTGAGTTGAGGCTCTTGATCCATCAGTCTTTGGCAGGAGGCATTATTGGTGTTAAAGGTGCAAAGATCAAGGAACTTAGAGAGGTAGGTGTCGTGTGTGTCTAAAATGTAACTACTTGTTGTGGTTTATGAAATCTCCACATATAAAATGTCTGAATGCAGGCACAGTTAATTTTAGTTGGTGTAGTTTTTAAACCATTGCTTATATTTTACAGAATACACAGACTACAATTAAGCTTTTCCAGGAGTGTTGCCCTCATTCTACAGATCGAGTTGTGCTTATTGGAGGAAAACCCGATAGAGTGGTTGAATGCATCAAAGTCATCCTTGATCTTATATCTGAGGCAAGTTTAAACGTAGTAAAGTCGTTTTTGTATAATTTTTCATTTTATTCTATATGTACTCATAATTTATTATTTCATCTGCAGTCACCAATTAAAGGCCGTGCTCAGCCATATGATCCTAACTTCTATGATGAGACTTACGATTATGGTGGTTTTACTATGATGTTTGATGACAGACGAGGCCGACCCATGGGTTTTCCTATGCATGCAAGAGGAGGTGGCTTTGATCGAATGCCTCCTGGACCTGGTGGCCGCCCCATGCCTCAGTCAAGAAGAGACTATGATGATATGAGCCCTAGACGAGGACCACTCCCACCACCTCCAGGTCGTGGTGGTAGAGGTGGTAGTAGAGCACGTAATCTTCCTCTTCCTCCACCCCCACCACCAAGAGGAGGGTAAGTACATTTTTTTGCTTTTCAATGTATGAATTTTGTAAAGCGCTACAAATTAAGTATACAGATGCTCATAAAATGAAGTTGTGTTATTTTGGCAATCGTCTTATGATTTCCCTTTTTCTAGGGACCGTAGAGGGAGACCTGATTATGATGGAATGGTAAGAATTTTTTTTATTTGTTTTAGAAGATTATGTTTTGTATTTATCAGAGATGGCGAGAGAGATTTATACAATTCTATCCACGCGTATACATACATTTTGGAGTGCAAGGCAACTACTCCATTTAAACCTGTAATTTGGCTTTTATTTTTGTAGCATAGCAAAATTGTACTAGTGAAGTAGATTTATCAAAGTAGTCATGTGACCAATTGTTTAATATAGGACAAATGTTCACATGTACCTGGCTTTCAAACCCACTTTGTTTTAAGACTAATTTAACAAATACATTTGGAACTTTAAAAATGCTTATACGATAAAGCTTTCTTCTAAAACGTTTTTACATTTTTGTTTGGTGCAAATGCATTTTGACAGTCTCTTCTGGAGAAAAACTTATTTATTTATTTATTTTTTTCCTCCAATTTATCTCAAACTGCAGGGTGGCTCAGGATATGGTGAGTAGTCTTTTTCTAATATAGATCACATTTTTTATTTTTTCAGAAGTACTTTTATTATTGTACAAAGCATGTGCAAACTTTGCATATAATATATTTATTTTTCACATGCAGGCCGTGGATCATATGGTGATATAGGTGGACCCGTCATAACAACACAAGTCACAATTCCAAAAGATGTAAGATTTTTTTTTTTTTTTTTGGTGTGTTTTAGTAAGTGTTTGGATAACTCGTGGTTCACACTGATTTTTACTCTTCCTGTGCATTAGTTGGCAGGGTCAATTATTGGAAAAGGAGGGCAAAGGATTAAACAGATTCGTCATGAATCCGGTGCATCAATCAAAATTGATGAACCATTGGAAGGATCAGATGATCGTATAATTACCATCATTGGCACCCAAGACCAGATACAGAATGCACAATACTTGCTTCAGAACAGGCAAGTACTGGCATGTTGGGGTTTGCACGGTTTTGTTTACTAAACCTTGTTACATTTTTTCCATTGTAGTCTTTTTACTGCCTTAACTTTTTTCCTTCTCTGGTGTGTATATACTAATTTTTTTTAATACTGTCAAACTAATTTTGCTCCACAAAATTAACAGCTCTACTTTTCTGTCGTGAAACGACTGCAAACGATTTGTTAAATCAAGATTTTATGAATGTGCCTGTAGAATAATTTTAAATCTAGAAGAAATCAGTGGAAGTTGGTTTAGTTCTGTGTGGAAGACTAGTGATTTTGTTGTTTTTAGATAACGGCAATGACAACAAATCACGGTCTGCCATATGGCACAGACCATGCCTCTACAGGACATGTTACAATGGGTTTTGATTTGATGTCATGATGCAGCGTTTCACAGCTTTCTCCTATTTACTAACCACTTGTTTTTCTGCTTTGTATGCTATAGCATGTTTGGGGGTGTGTATTTTTTAATCCTTTTTTTTGTTTTTTTGGAAATGTTACTAACTCATAATACTCAACTGCATCTTCTTTTTCTCCTTTTTTTTTTCTTCTCCTAAGCTGTGTAAGAAAATGCATTTACATGTTCTAATGCAAAGTTTTCTTTTTTTTTTTTTATAGTGTGAAGCAGTATTCTGAAGATTATTCTTATGGGTTTTGACTTCTAAACATTTGAGAGGCACATGCTCAAGGGTTCTAATGTAAGATTCTCTTTTTTTATAGTGTGAAGCAGTATTCTGGCAAGTTTTTCTAAGACTAGTGAAGAATGAAGGAATCCTGCATCTTTTTTCTTTATCTGCGCTTCTGATTTAAAAAAAAATATATTTTTTTTTAAAACAAGCCAACATTCCTCTGCTTCATAGGTGTAATCCAATGGGCATAGACCAGACTGGTGTTTGATATGTTATGGCCTAGAACAAACGATGTGTGGTTTTTTTTATTTATATATTTGTAGCTGGAACAATTCAGTATAAGTGAGGCTTCTTTAAGCCATTTTGATGATCTAATGGTGTTTTTAACTAATGGATGATTTACCTAATCTGTATATATTAAGACCTGCCAGTTATCAGTATCCCACACCGGTGTTGGTGGAGAAACACGTTTTTGTAATTTTTTTTTTATTATTTTAAAATAAATTTAGTGAATTGTGGGTTTGTTTGTTTTTTTCCTACTTGCCTTCACATTCTATAGATAAGAATTTGTAGACTTGTGACTAGCTTCACTAGTTAATAAACCGCCTTGTTTCCTGCAGCATTAGCTATAGATTCTTCAGAGCTGAACATGTTTTCTTTCTTTTACAGGGTTAATATATGGCTCTAGCACAGACATTGCTTCAGAAGAGGAAGTGATCAGAGAGCAGTGTTGAAATTTAGCTCTTTGCACTTGAGTTTGGTTGTTTTCCAGTAATTTCTATTCTCACAATAAAACTGTTTTAATAAGAGGTTATTTGTGTTTCTGGACTATAATTTTCAAATCTAGATGGGATTTTAGATTCAATTTTTAATATACATTTTTAAAACCCAGACCCCCCCCCCCATATATTTGGATATAATTGCTTATTCTCAGTCTAGAGTGATGCAAGGTTTATTCCGCAACTACACAATTATACATAGAGCATCCTTTAATTTGGCACTAAAACACATGGCTGTATTGTGAGACCTTAATGTTTGATTCCCCAACCCCCATTTAGATTTGAAAAACGAAATGGCCTTTCATGTGAGGTTTATCAAGTGCATCATGTGCTTAACTTCATCACTGCCTGGTTACCTTTCTTCTGAGTTTAGATTGCCTGTCCTGCCAGAGAGAATGGCTAGATTGCCTACATATACAAGGCAATTTCCTTCCAAAAATATATAGCAATGTTGCAGTTAACAGCGTAGTCTTTGGTAGTGCACAACCTAATTTTAGGCAGTAACTGTATATGCTAGGGTCACTAAAGTAACAGTTTTAAAGAGGAAGTAAAGACTCATAAAAAAAGAAAAAAAACCAGCTAGTCATAATGAGCTTAGTATGCAGAGCATACTAGCTCATTATGAATTGCTTACCTGAGATCGTAGTGGTCCTTCATCTCTCGCGGAGAGTTTCGGGTAGCGCTGTGACTGTCCGGAGCAGTGATGACGCGCAGGAGCCGCTAGTGAAGGCACGATCGCCTTCACTAACAGCACGCTGTAGACATCAGTGCCCCTTTTTTGAAAAATCTTATTAACCATGTAGGTTAAGGAGATATTTCTTGGGCCCTACTGGTAAGCCTTAAGGTAGACTTACCTGTAGGTTAAAGTGGTCTGTATGGGTTTACAACCACTTTAACAAGATTATATTTTAAAGTGTTTTTCTTGGTTCTTGTTCTCCCGGCGTTGACTGCATTTTGGTTACCTTCCACAACTTGGTATTCCTGTTTGTTTCCTGATTGGGCTTAGCCATGTGCTTTTGTTTTTTATGTATATCCAGAACAAAATATGAATTTCTTTTTCAGGCTTAAGTGGATTCCAAAATATTTTGTTTAGAGCAGCTACAATGAAAAACATGGATGCTTTCCTCCTCTTTTCGTTGCTTATGGATTACAAACCAAGATCTGGATCTCTGGATGCATTTGTTAAAATTAACCTGAATCGCTAAGAATCCACAATCTGCGGAGAATACCCCAACTCCAAGAGAATTGTACAGAATTAGTAGAGCTGAATGAATATAACTGCTTTATGTTAAAGATAATTATATATTTTTTTGTTATGTTCCAAGTTTAGTTATTACATGGAGAATGAAGCTCAGCTTAAGCTGTCCTGTGCAGATCTTGATTGATGGGATACCTATTGATTTTTTTTTTTTTTTTTAAAAAGCAACTAATTTTTTTTTTTGTACATTTCTTCCAACAACTCCCCCTTTTTTAGAATCTTGTTTTGTGAGTTTCCCCCTCCTGAAATGTCTGTTGCAATTGGGGATTTTGTGTTCACTGTAACAATGTGCCGACTGTACACATTGCTGTTTTTATCACTTTTACATTGGTATGTTGTAACTGATATTGGTCACTTGTGTTAGTGTATTGAGATTTGACCAGCTGTGCTCTCAGTTTTTATCAATATAATTAAAAGTTTAAAGGATTTTTTTTATTCCTTTAGATGTAGCCAAGTGAGCAGTGAAACATTTGTTTTATCTGACTAAACAAAATTGAAATTTAAACCTAGCTGTTGTCTTTTGCATTCTGTCCAGTATGAAGATATCACATTAGTCAGTGCTTTAGATCTTGGGTAATTAAATTGATTTTAGTATAATCTTGAGTGCTCAAACGTTCAAAAAAACCAAGTTGGAGCACTTGCATCAATCTAACTATGCCTCTTAAACATTACCACCATCTAGCTGTGAGGATCCAACTTATGTTTCAAATGAAACACGCTGTGTGTGTGTGTGTGTGTGTATATATATATATTTTTTTATCATTTATACATTTTCTCAATCTATCTCCCCTTAAGGTTTTAAAGGGGGGTGTCCCACAAACCTTTGGGAATGTTACTTGCATAAGTGTTTTTTAAGGTTGCCAGGGGTTGATAAATGGTCTTTACTGAATTCTCATACTTTAATTTTCAAAAGAACTGTTCTGTTTCCAATAGCAGTAACAATTCATGGTATGGTTGTTGTGGGGGAAATTGTAAGTGTGTGGTCATGAGTTGATTGTAAGATATCTAGTGTCCACTTTAATGTGAATATGTTAATGGATGGGGGCTTGACAAAAAGGCAGACCCTCTTAGATTGGGATTTTGAGTGAGGTGAGCACTGTAGAGCCAATAAAATAACTAATTACAGTATATATTTAATTCAAATAAAAAGCAAAAGCAGTACATGCATTAATGTCATGAACATGAGCCAATTAATACAGAAAATGGGTAAAATGATATTGCGAGTAACTGTCCATATTATAACACACAAGCATCAAGTGTATAACTGATGCGTTCATGAGGCTTGGCTAGCTCTTCAGGGGTAGATGCTTGTGGTATACCTAAAATAAAAGGATAGAGTATGATATGAAGGGCACAGGGTAAGGGGCGCCCTTGATATGGAGAACCTCATACTCGGCAAAGACCAGCAAATGCAAGGCTCCCAATACGGTGGTAGTGAGTGTCCTGCCAGGGAGCAAAGGAGGCGGGGCCGAACGGAAGGAGGGCACAGCATGGATGAAATTTGTATATCCCCAAGAGTCTCAATGACTCCATAAGGAGTATTGACTCTAAACATAAATATGTACAATGGATAGTTAGATATGCGTTATTGCAGGGTTTGACAAATTTGCTTGGAATCTAGGAGCCAGAAAACGCGCCCTGTCCCGACGAGTATGCACCCAGAAGCGAACACATACGTGAGCAGCGCCCGCATATGTAAACGGTGTTCAAACCACACATGTGAGGTATCACTGCGATTGGTAGAGCGAGAGCAATAATTCTAGCCCTAGACCTCCTCTAACTCAAAACATGCAACCTGTAGATTTTTTTAAACGTCGCCTATGAAGATTTTAAAGGGTAAAAGTTTGTCGGCATTCCACGAGCGGACGCAATTTTGAAGCGTGACATGTTGGGTATGAATTTACTCGGCGTAACATTATCTTTCAGAATATAAAAAAAAAATGGGGATAACTTTACGGTTTTATTTTTTTATTAAAAGTAATTTTTTCCAAAAAAAGTGCGCTTGTAAGACCGCTGCGCAAATACGGCATGACAAAGTATTGCAACGATTGCCATTTTATTCTCTAGGGTGTTAGGATAAAAAATATATAATGTTTGGGGGTTCTAATTGGAGGGGAGAAGATGGTAGTGAAAAATTACATTAGAATTGCTGTTTAACTTGTAATACCAATGGCGCCAGCTTACACATCTGGTAATACCAACGGCTCACCACCAGAGGGCGCCCCCTTCCAAGCCAGGACCCTATTTCTAGTCGCCATGGCGACCTGGCGCCTGGGATTTGTCGAGCCCTGCCTTATTGTACACTTACCTACCTTATTACTATGTGTAGATGAAGGACCTGAGCCTAGAGTGGTGAGCATAGACACTGAGGGGAATGTAGTGAAAGGTGCCAAACTTTTTTGCTACTAAACGCAGGGATGGAGGTGTGTCTCTGGTGACACCAGACCTTTTATTCATTTTTCTCAACCCTCTTAGATTAGGTTGCTGAAAATGTAAAGGTGTGCAAATGTTTTGGTAATGCATCATCTTGCTCTTTAACTAGGAGCAGAGGGGTTTGTCTGAGCATTGCATCTAGGTACTTTTTTTTATTTTTTTGGCACACGTCTTAAACTGGATTTCTTGTAAAAGCGCACCAAAGATTACGTATGGGATGGAGGCTGGATGAGTGCCATCAGATTACATACAGGAGAATCTCCTGTTTACTCTGCGATGTCTGTAATAGGAAGTACCGTCTCCTGAGCTGCCATTGGATGACTGTTCTGTCTATCGTAGGAGGTGGGACTTTGCATACAGGAGAATGAACTGTTTCCACGACAGCCTCTTTAATACAATCTGTTGGCGCTCGTCCCACCCCCCTCCCTGTCCATCCGAGGCTGCAGATGGGCATTGATGGTAATGGTGAGGTTGCATTCATGGGCACTGACTCTTATTTTGCTTCACAGTTCTTAATTTAAATTTTTTTTTTTTGTCTGAAACATACTTCTTAAAGTGAAGGTGCATGTTATACACCGATAAATACGGTATATCCAAATAACAAGCTTATCTCTTCACCCCACACAGCCACAAAAGGCAAGAGAAGTCTTGTTGGGCAGTGTATTAGTGCTCAGATGTACACACTTAGACCGAATTTTAATGATTTAAAGAATTTCAAGCAAAATGGTTGGCCCTCACGCATGTTTACTTCATCAAATCTGGCCCTCTGAAAAAAGTTTGGACACCCCTGGATTAAGGCAAGCAACAAAAAAAAAAAAAAATCTATGCTAGCCCAGGTTAACACCTCCCACACTCCCCCCTCCTCTCTTCCCTCTAGTGTACTAGAATGGTTGGAAGTCTTTTTTTAAAGTCTGCTGTTTTTATCTTAATCGTACATTACATGTCACAAGAATTTTTTTTTTAGACCATGAGCTATACGCCACCAACTTCTGGTGCCAAAGAACCAGAGAGGGAATATGAAATACAAAACATCTGAAATCGCAGGCGTTTAAAATATTATAGCGCATTATATGATATTGGAACAAAAGAGAGACGACAAGAGGCATCTAGAGGAAACCAACCTACCAAAGATAACAGAAATAAATAAAGCCCTCTGAGAAACACCAGGGGGGAAAAAAGCCCAGGACCGGATGGATTTCAGATTAAGTACTATAAAAATTTAAAGAACAGCTTGTCCCAGAACTATGTAGCTACTTCAATAAAATAGGGCAAGTTATAGAAATAAGAAAATAATCTCTCCTTGCCAATATTTCTATTGTACCAAAAGACGGAACTGTGCTCCAGCTACCGGCCTATAGCCTTACTGAATACAGATATAAAGTTATATGCAAAAGTATTGGCAACGAGATTAAAAACCTTAATGCCGGAATTTTTATAATCCATTTTTTTTTCTTTTCTCTCTCATTTCATACATAAATATGCCTATTCGGCATCTGTTGCATTTCAATTGACATACATTATACACAATTTTTACATTCCTATAATCCAATCCCCGTCCTCTGCACTCTACATAAAAAAAAAATCTATCCATCACCAGTTTTGGTGGTGCGACACTCGCATCTCTTAACCAGGAATACCAGATCCCAAATGTATTTTTTTTTTTTTAACAAGGTTGGTCTTTATTGATTCAAAATAAAAAAGGCATATACAAGGTATCAAAGTACAGTGCATGCATGGCAGGACGGATGAAGCACATAGCAAAAACAACACAAATCATGAAGACCCACAGAAGTCGAATATCTGCAGGACTTACTGCAGATAGAAAAGGGGGAGGAGAAGGAGCAGAGAGGGAGGGAGCAAGAGGAGGCCGGGGAACTCACCACCAACGATGAATACAGTGCCAAACCTATCATAGAGGATCAGTCCATGGTCCCCACACTCGTTCAAAGGACAGCCCCTGCTCAAATACATAATTTCTCTGAGTTCATAGACGGACACAGCCTTCATTGACCTTAGGGTTATGCTTCCTACCAGGAGATTTAGGCAGAATTCTACAGCACTTAAGGTGTTAAAAACCTTTCCTTCATGCCGCTCCTCCCAGGGGGCGTGGCTCCCCCAGGCATAACCCACACCCTGCTCTAGCAGCCTCAGTTTGTTTTCTGCCTAATGACAGGAGGTCAGGCTCTCTCTGGAGTTCCTGTACTCTGGAGTTTTTTTCTTGCGATTTTTCTCGCTTTTATTATTTTGTTCCTGCATTTTTGAATCCTGCGATTCTTCTATCAACAGACGACTGGGTGACAGGCTGGGTCCTCGACCCTTGTAGTCCCCCCATGTTCGGCCTTCGAGCGTGTGCCGGCCCTCAGCTCAGCTTTGGGACGTCCATGACAGGCCCCATTGCTCCAGGGGCAGCCGGGGAACTTCGGTTCTAGGGCACACATATGACCGGTCTTTATGGCTGTGTCACAGCGTGTCTGGCCGACAGCCATGCCGTTTACGGACGTTGGTTCTGTCTGGGATACCTCCAGCCAGGTAGTCGCAGGACGGGTAAGTAGTGGCCCCTTACTCAGGTAAGTGGTCTGGCTGGTGTTTTCCCTGGGAGGTCGACTGAGGGTCCGCCCTGCTTTCCTCTCTCCCCTTCCTCTCCCTCCTTCCCCTGACTGGGTAGTGGCTGTGAAGGGGGGCCTCCTGGGTTTTCTTTATTACCACCGGGGCCCGTGTGTTGTTGGGGGGACTGTGTTGTTACTCTGGGGGGTGCTGCTGTGTTCTATGAGTTGTTTTTTACCTCAGACGGTGGCCATCTTAGAAATCTCCTTGGTAACGCTGTGATTCTTCCCTGAGGTAACAAAGCACAGCCAGTGCTGCTGTGTTCTATGAGGTAATTTTTACCTCAGACAGCGGCCATCTTGGAAATCTCCTTGGTAACACTGACAGACACAGCACAGCCTCTGGTATCTTGTACAGTTTTAGTGCTGTAACAGTTTGTTAGGCCTCTGGTCTCTTCTACCAGTTTTTAGTGCTGTTACAGTTTTAGTGCTGTGAAACGCTGTGAATCTTCCTTGAGGTCAGACACATCACAGCCAGCACATCAGAGCACACCTCAGGTTTTTTCAGCTCCCTCTGCAGCTGGGTGGGGTGGTGAATACCAGGGGCCCCCATGCTCTGCAATAGCAGCAAGGAGGTGACCAGTGTTTTTTTTTTTGTCCTGCCTTGCAGGGTGGGTGACTCAGCGCTGACACTATGGAACTCAAGCTATGCCTGTGTTAACCCTTAACGCCCCCTTCCCCTGCCACATCTGTTATGTTGGCTGTCCTGGGTTTCTTGCCAGGTTTGAAGCAGCTAGTGCCCGGATGGGGGGTAAAAAAGCGCCCCCTCCCTGAGCCTGCTTCTGGGGATGACACAGAATCGCTGTTTTTTTCTGGTTCTGTTATGTCAGAGGCTGCGGGTTTAACCCCTATGGATAGTGAGGATGACTCTGCTGCAGTCAGTTGCTGGCAAGAATTTGTTGGAGCTCTTGTTTCTGCGGTGCGTGAGACTCTAAAAATTGAGGATGTGGCAGAGACACTTCCGTGTCAGTACCAGCAGACTACCACGCACCGCTGAAGTGTTTCCTTGTGTTCCTTATTTGGACAATATGTTATACAAGGAATGGGATGCACCGCAAAAAGTTTGTCAAAAAACTTTGCAACCCGTTACCCCCTTGGGGGGGGCTTTAAAAAAAAAACAAAGTAGGTCTCTCCTCCGCCAGTGGACCCCCCTGTGTCCAGACTGCGCAAGGCCACCACGTTGCCTGTGGAAGGGACTCCTGCATTTCAGGATCCCACTGATAGGAGAGTGGAGGCCGTGGCCCGCTCCCTATTCACGGTGGTGGGTTTGGCGGTGAGGCCGGCTCTGGCCGGGGCCCTGGTCAGGCCCCGACTAAAAGGGCGAAGCTCCTGCTGCAGGAGCTGGAAGAAGGACCTCTAAGGTGGCCTTGGTGATGGCCGTTAAGGGTGAACGGTCCTTTTGGGACTTCCCTGAATGGCATCATTGAGGATGCCACGGGTAGTAAGCGCATGCTGTTCCCACAGTCTGGGAAGGGCTAGGGACCTCGCCCTGTGCAAGGACCCTCCTTGCCTACCTCCAAGCGTTTTTTCGCTCGCCCTGTGCGGTGAGGGTAGGTCTACATGGTGCTTGAATCCCCGCTGCGGGGTAGCAGCGCACCTGATACCGCATGCCTAACAAGTCTGCGGACATACCTGCTTCCGCCTGAAGGTATGCTCCCGCCCGTGTCTCGGGTGGGAGACTGGCTTCGCATTGCGAAGTGTTTTCCTTGGGGTACAAGATTGAGTTTCTCTCTTGTCTGCCAAACAGGTTTTTTCCCTCCGGCTTCTGGCCTCCTCCGGTTCACCGGTTGACTCTGTCAGGGGCTGTCCAGGATCTTCTGGTCAGGGGGGTGATTGTGCCAGTTCCCTCGTTGGAACGGTCTCGGGCTTTTTACTCGATTCTGTTTGTGTCCCCACGGAGGATGGGGCCCGGTCAATCCTGGGCCTCAAGTCCCTCGTTTGTTTTGTCAAGGTGCAAACTTTTAGGTGGTGTCGATTCGCTTGGTAATAGCGGCACTCCATCAGGGGGATTTTCTGGCATCCTTGGATGTCATGAACGTGTACCTGCATATCCTCAAACCACCGGAGATTCTGTGCTTTGCGGTCGGGGGGGACCATTTTCAATTGGTGTCCTTCCCATTCGGCGGGCTTTCGCCAAGGTGCTCGTCCCGATACTGGCCCGGCTGTGACAGCGGGGGTTTGTTATCATGGGATGTCTGGACGATATTCTCCTACGAGCTTCTTCGAGCTCTGCATTGGTGGAGCCGTGTCTATCACGTGTCAGGCTCTCCGAGTGTTCGGCTGGTTTCTGGATTGTCCTGTAATCAGGGTTGATTCCGTCTCAGGGACTGCAATACCTGGGACTAGTCCTGGATTCCTCTGGGGCGGGAGTGTTTTTCTCCTAACGGAAAAACTTCAGACTCTGCTATCTGCTGTGCAGCAGTTGCCGACCCAGAATCGGTCATCTCTGCGATTCTGCAGGAAGGTTCTGGGTCAGTTGATAGCCTCTTTCGAGGCGGTTCCGTATGCCCAATTCCACGCCAGGGTACTACGGAGGGAACTGCTGTCACGATGGGACTAGCTTCCGTCATCTCTGGATTACCAGATTCAATTGAGTCATCTGATCATGTCTCCCCTGGTGTGGTGGCTGGCGTTTCCGGTGCTTCGGGCCGGAAAGTCATTTTTCTGCAGGCCACTGGACAGTGGTCACGACGGATGCCAGCCTCTCCGGTTGGGGAGGGGCACTTGGGGCACCCAGTCAGCCCAGGGGTACTGGACTCAGGTAGAGTCCTGCCTACTGATCAACGTTCTGGAGCTCCGAGCAATCAAGCTTTGCCTTGCCAGGTGGTCCCTGGATCTACAGGGCCGACCGGTCAGGATCCTGTCCGATAACACCACGGCCGTGGCGTAGGTTGATCATCAGGGAGGCACACAGAGTTCTGTTGCAGCGACGGGGGTCGCGCGCATCCTTTCGGTGGGCCGAAGGGTCCGTTCCGGCTCTATCGGCCGGGTACATTCCGGGAATACGGAATTGGCTAGCCGACTACCTAGGTCGCTCTGCACTGGGCCAAGGAGAGTGGTCTCTCCACCCGCAGGTGTTTTGGGGTCTGTGCCGAAAGTGGGGCACTCCGGACGTGGACCTTCTAGCGTCCCGTCTCTATCGGTAGGTGCCACGGTTCGTGGCCAGTTTTAAGGACCCGTGGGCGGATGCGTCAGGCGCGTTGGTGGCTCCTTGGGGTCACTGTCGCCTACTTTACACCTTTCCTACTCGGAAGCTTCTTCCTCGCCTGCTGCGCAGAGTAGAAGCTGTAGGGATTCTATCGGTCCTGATTGCCCCAGATTGGCCGCGTCGCTTCTGGTACGCGGACCAGGTGCGTCTGGTGGCAGACGCCCCCTAGCGTCTTCCCCTGGGAATTGATTTTCTGTTACAGGGTCCGATCTTCCACCCTGTTTCACAGCCACCGGCCTTAGCGGCGTGGCTGTTGAGAGCCAGGGGCTTAAGGACCGAGGCCTATTGGGCTCGGTGGTCTCTACCGTGCTGCCTGCACGGAAGTCTACCTCACGTAGGTTTTTTCCTCATACATGGAAGGCCTACTTCTCTGTGTGTGGGGAGATGAACTGGCACTCTCGTACATGCGTTGTGTACAGGATTCTGCTGTCTTTGCAGCAGGGAGTGGTTCAGGCTCTCGCCTTACGTACGGTTAGGAGCCAGATTTCTGCTCTGGCTGTTTTTACTTGCAGCGACCCTTGGCATCGCACTCCGGGGTGCGTGCGTTGGGTCAGGGGGTCTGGCAGGTGGCCCCTCCGGTGCGCCCTCCATTACCCCCATGGGACTTGAATTTAGTCCTTTCAGTGCTTCGGGATGCTCCCTTTGAGGACATTCGGGAGGTTTTTTGTTTATTGTCACAAAAGGTGATTTGATTTCTTGTAGCAATTACCTCGATCAGACGGGTGTCTGTCTGTTCTGGCGGCCTTGTCTTGCAAGGCTCCCTGCTTGGTCATCCGTAAGGATGAGGTGGTGCTGCGGCCGCAGCTGTTTTTTCTCCCTAAGGTCGTTTCGGCTTTTCACTTGGATGTGGACATTGTTCTTCCATCCTTATGTCCTCGGCCAAAATGCCAAGAGGAGGCCACTTTGCATCCTCTGGATGTGGTTCGGGCCCTACGAGTGTACTTATATGTTACGGTTACGGAAGTCAGGCTCACTGTTCGTGTCGGTGGCTGGCCCTACAAGAGGGCCTGGCAGTCTCGTCGGCCACCGTTCCTAGGTGGTTCCGACGGATTGTGCTTCAGGCCTATGCCCTGAAGGGGCGGGCGCCCCCCTTTCGGGTCACGGCGCATTCGACCAGGGCGATCGGGGCCTCTTGGGCTTTCCGACACCAAGCCTCTGTGTTACAGGTGTGTAAGGCTGCGACCTGGTCGTCGGTCCACACTTTTTCAAAGTTTTATATGGTGGATGTGAGTGCATCTTCTGATGCCTCCTTCGGCCGCAGGGTGTTACAGGCGGCAGTTTAAGGTTGGAGTTCCTCCGTTGAGTAACTCCGGTTTTTGTTTGGGGTGTAACCTGTTTTTGCTGTGTTATTTTTCCCACCCCTCGAATTTTTTGACACTGCTTGGGGACGTCCCTAAGGTCAATGAAGGCTGTGTCCGTCTATGAACGAAAGAGAAAAAAGGATTTTTGTACTCACCGTAAAATCCATTTCTCTGAGTTCATAGACGGACACAGCACCCACCCCTCCTTTGTTTGTACTGCTTGTTACGAACTGAGGCTGCTAGAGCAGGGTGTGGGTTATGCCTGGGGGAGCCACGCCCCCTGGGAGGAGCGGCATGAAGGAAAGGTTTTTAACACCTTAAGTGCTGTAGAATTCTGCCTAAATCTCC
This sequence comes from Rana temporaria, assembly GCF_905171775.1. Classification (NCBI taxonomy): domain Eukaryota; kingdom Metazoa; phylum Chordata; class Amphibia; order Anura; family Ranidae; genus Rana; species Rana temporaria. The sequence continues at coordinate 272,764,969 of NC_053489.1, forward strand.
TGGTAGGAAGAAGCATAACCCTAAGGTCAATGAAGGCTGTGTCCGTCTATGAACTCAGAGAAATGGATTTTACGGTGAGTACAAAAATCCTTTTTTTATTTAGAGGGAGGGCAGCGTTAACTGCATCCATCCACATTCCCAGAGTGAAAAACAGCAGCGACATTAGCAGCTTGGTGAACCTAGGTCTCTGCTCATCATCCTGCACCCCCAGCAGAGCCAGCTCCGGGGAGACCGGAAGACTAAGATGGAGGCGGACATTAACAGTCTCAAAAACTGAGGACCAAAAGTCTGTCAGTTTGGGGCAGGACCAGAACATATGAATATAGGTACCCTCGGAGGTACAACATTGTGGGCAGTTCGGGGAGCGTTGCGGATAAATCCCATGCAGTCTCTGAGGTGTAAAGTATACCCTGTGCAAGAACTTAGTTTGTATCAACTTATCACTAGAAGAGATCACCAATTTATAACTATCCTCAAAGTAATCATCCCACGTCTCCCTATCCAGGGATGGGACATCCCCTACCCACTTCCTCCACAGGGAATCCATCTTAGGGGAGTCTTTAGTAAGAAGCGTCAGGTACAGGATAGAGTCTTTGTTAAAGAGATCTGAGCCAGCAGGTCCTCCACAACGTCCGCCTGAAGTACAGGCGGGGTAGGGAATTGTGCCCTGAAGGCATGCCGCAGCTGAAAGTAGCGGAATAGCATCCAGGGCGGCAGGCCGTATCGCCTCGACAAATCTTGAAAGGACAGCAGAGATCCCCTCCGAGACAATATCTCGCAGCAGTTTGACGCCCCAGCGGGCCCACAGCTGTGGGTCTGGCACAGAACGGAAGTGATCAAGCGCAGGATTCCCCCATAACGGGGTGAAGGGAGACCAGTGTCCCCGGGGCAGAAAACGGCGCCTGGCCATGCCCCATACCCGAAGCGTAGTACTCGTGGGACCCGGTAGCATGGGGTACGGAGAGGGCCCTCTATAGAGCAAATAACTCAATTCAGTGAAAGACCCGACAATCGCCGCCTCGAGGCAGACGGCCGCATTAGCCCTGGACTGCTCAAACCACCACCGTGCCGTAACCATTAAAGCCGCCCAGTAGTAGACCAGCAAGTTGGGCAGGGCCAACCCCCCCGCAGCTAACAGGCAGCTGGAGGGTGGACCTGGCCAACCGAGGGGGAGAACCCCCGCCACAGAAAAAAAACAATGCAGCCATCCAAGTTCCTAAAAAAGGAAGGAGATATCCACACAGGGCAGTTCCTAAATATATAATTAAGTTTAGGGAGATAGATCATTTTTAAGATGTTAATTTGTCCTAGAAGGTTCAACGGGAGATTACGCCAGCGTGTGCAGTGATCCCTGAGTCGTTCAACCACCGGTCTCAAGTTGGGACGGTCGAAGTACTGAAGGTCACGGGAGACCCTAATTCCCAAATACGTGAACTCATCCACCCACTGCAATGCCGTCAACGGGGCCACCTCTCTAGCCCTCACATCCATCGGGAACAGAGCAGATTTGGACCAGTTAATGCGTATCCCAGAATACTTACCGAATTCGCCGAACATCTCCAAGGCAGCCGCCAGGGAGTCAACAGGGTCGTGAAGGTAGAGAAGAGTGTCATCAGCATACAAAGATATTTTCTCCTCCAGAGGGCCAACCCGAAGTCCGACTATACGGTCCGATTCCCGGACCAACACTGCCAAGGGCTCTAAAGCCAGGGCGAACAAGCTGGGTGACAAAAGGCACCCCTGACGGGTCCCCCTCTGGAGGAGAAAATAATCCGACAGAAAATCATTCACTCGAATCCTAGCTCTGGGAGACTTATATAGCATTTCGAGCCACTGGAGAAACTTAGGTCCTACACCAAATCTCCTCAGTACAGCCCACAAGTACCCCCACTCCTCCTTCTCAGCATCGAGAGAGGCCACGACCCTAGTCCCCCCATTGCTGTGAGAGGTAGACAGGTTCAGGAACAGCCAACGGATGTTGATGTTGGGGCCTTTCCCCGGCATAAATCCGGTCTGATCCACCTGAACCAACGTTTCAATCACTGCACCAAGCCTAGTAGCTAAGATTTTTGCAAGGAGTTTCGCATCCGCATTGATCAAGGAGATAGGCCTGTACGAGCCACACTCTGCAGCATAGAGGTAAGTCTAGGAGCAATAAGCTCCTGAAACACAGAGTAGAACTCAACAGGAACCCCATCCGGCCCAGGGGTCTTCCCTGACTGCATGGAGTTCAGAGCCACCTGCACCTCCTCCAGAGTAATATCAGAGTCCAACTGAGTACTTTGTGCATCGGTCAAGGAAGGGAGGGAAACCCGATCCAGATACCGAAGCAGCTCAGAGCTATCGTAATGTACCGTAGAGGAATACAGAGCTCAGTAAAAATCCAGAAACCGGGCTCCAATATCCGCAGGGGACATAAGCAGCCCTCCAGCACCATCCCTCAACCTGCTAACATGTGTCATCGGCCGCTGTCCCTTGGCAAGCCAAGCCAGCAGCCTGCCGTTCTTATACCCGTACTCAAAAACTCTTTGGGCACTCTCCAACATAGATTTTTGGTGAGGTCAACTCTGAGCAGAGAGAGATCCCTAAGGGTGTCCTGCCAGGGCACATAACGTTCAGGGTCAGGAGAGCAAACATATTCAGCCTCAAGAATCCTAGCTCATTCTTCGAGCTCTCTCAGAGACTGCATAGATCCTCATTTACGCACCGCAACCCGAGCCATAAAATCACCCCTTAACCAGGACTTAAAGGCATCCCACCCAACCAGGGGTCCAACAGAGCCCTCATTGTCTAGCCAGAATGCACACAAGGCCTCAGGCATCTCCTCCTGAATGTCAGGGTCCATAATCCAGTACCTGGACAGCCTCAACAGCCGCACTCCCACCTCCCGAGAAAGCTGGACGGTAACAGATAGCGGGGCATGATCCGAAATACCTCTAGAGAGTATCTCAGCATCGACCACCCTACATAGCAGACCAGGGGAGGCAAACGCCAGGTCAATGCGGGACATGGTCCGATATGTGCTCGAGAGGCAGGTATACCCCCTGGTGGAAGGATGCACATGGCGCCAGACATCCGTCATATGAAAGGCAGATGCCCAGTTGGCAAGTCCATGCTGCCGAGGGCCAGAGGCGTGGAGCACGTCCAGATCCCTGGACACAACCAAGTTAAAGTCCCCCGTGATAAGCACATTATCTACATTATACATAGTAACCTGCTGCATAAGGGAATGGAGGATATCCAAATCCGCCGGGGGGGGGCAGATACACCCCCACCAGCACAAAAGGAATCGCAGAAATCAAGGCATGCAGGAGCACATATCCGCCTCCTGGGTCCAGCTTCACGTCCAAAAGCTGAAAGGGCAAGGATCTATGCACAAGAATGCTAACACCCCTGGCGTAATTAGAGTAAGGTGCATGATAGTGCGCACCGACCCATGCCTTCTTCAGACTCAGGATTCGCGAGCCCATCAAGTGTGTCTCCTGCAGGATGCACACCTGAGGGTGAAGTTTCCTCAGATAGTTAAGCACTAAAGAACGTTTCACGGCTGAATTGAGACCCTTCACATTCCACGAAACTACCAGACAGTTAGCCATAAGGGGGGTTATACATCATAACAGAGCCGTCCATCCCAGTACAAAGGTCGGGCCAAGCACGACAGGGAGAGGGAAACCCATCTACCCCCGTCCCGCCAGGACCGAATAGTCCATTCAACCAAGAGCAGCACCCCACCATCCAATCCCAATTAGCAGCACAAAAATAATGCATAGACCCAGACCAACCAAAATAAAACATACAACAGAAAAAAAGTGAAAAGAACAAAAATAACCAAACAGCCGAACATCGGCGGGAACCCCCAACCCCCACCCCATGCACCTCGAGAACATAAGGAGCACATAAACCCCAAAAACCCCATAGTATAGGAGCCTAAAACAAAGGCCGGGGGCGTGTAGCCAGTGTCAAAACTCTTCCAGCAGCCAGAGGGCAAAAGGGAAGGCGAAGCACAAGTCTCTTCCCGCCGGCACTGGAGTGATGTAGTGCAAATTATAAGTCCTCCATTTCTCCCGCCAAAGCAGGGGCACATTCTTAAACCGTTAAAGATCAAGTACTGGCGGGGGTAGCGGGTAGTCACAGCAGTATAGGCACGATTCCACACGGGAGCTTGGGATAAGGGCACTTAACAACAGCCCGGGCAGTCCAGAGGGACCTGGCCCAATTCAGCAGCACCCACTCAGCATTCTACATACCCGATGGGACAGGGGCAGGGGCAACAACAGGCATAGACCAGATAATGGCCAGGGTGACATGAACAAGGCAAAGTGGAGCTAATCATAGCAAAGTCCCAGTCCAGCAACAGAGCCCCTACGCCCAACAGTCTCTCCGGGGGGGGGAATCATGTAAGCTTACCCAATATTGACAATAGTACGTGCACAGACCCGCCAGTCCACCAGAAAGAACATCACAAGGCATCCATCAGAGCTATCGGTCAAGGTAGAGTATCCACCCAAGCAGAAGCATTCCTCGGCGAGGTAAAAAAGCGCACCGTTTCTCCATCCACAACCCGCAGCTTAGCTGGAAACAGGACACTGTACTTAATACCTTTGCGGCGGAGAGTAGCCTTAACCGCGTCAAAGGAGCGGCTCTGTCTCTGGGTCTCCATAGTATAATCCGGGAACAACAGCAGCTTCCCATTGCGGTATGCCAGTTCTCCAGCGGCCCGGGAGGCTCAGAGTAGCTCACCCCGGTCTCTAAAATTCAACAGCCATTGTATGAACGTACAGGGGGGCGACCCCTCAGGTCCGGGCCTAGGGGGGACCCGGTGAGCGCGCTCCACCGCAAAGTACAAAGACATCTGGGCCGCAGGCATCAAGGAGCGAAGGAGCTTTCAGCGAATAGGGCCGTGGCACGACCTTCCACCCCCTCCAGGTAAGCACACTATCCGAATATTATTACGGCGGCTCCTATTTTCGGCATCTTCCGCACGGTATTCAAGCGCCTTGACCTTCGATTGCAGGGCCCTAATAGAGGCGTCGTGATCCGACACCGTGTCCTCCACCTCATTCACGCGCCTCTCAGCCTCCGACACTCTCCACCTGATCTTGTCAAAGTCCTGCCGGATTAGACTGACATCCAGCTGGACCTCCTCTATTTTGTTGGTCAGGGCCGCCTGACACATCGTGATCGCCGCCATCACTTCAGGTATACCAGGGGCGGTCGGAACAGCACCTTTCTCGTGGTCCGTCTGCGACGCCATATTGCAGAGGCGCTCTGGAGGCGGCGGGGAGACAGCAGTCGGCGCAGGATCCCTTGGGATGTAGGTAGGAAACTTCAGTTTTTTAGATTTCTTACGCTTCCCGAATGCCTTGTACGACATCCAGAGCACCGCTGAGCCCCACGGCAGGCCCAGGCAGGAGATAGGGGATAAAAATCGGATCACACTCCAGGAAAGCTCAGGGAACACGTCCGCTCAATCCGCCATCTTGGCCACGCCCCCCAGATCTCCTCAAATTTACCCTCTGCTTTCCTTCGTTTGTAGGCCAGGCGTTCTCTACCCAACAGGGAGTTGACATATGCAATCCATTACTTCCCTGTGGGGACCCCCCGGGGCCATCCAATGATGTGCTATGAGTTTTCTTGCCAAATACAGCAGTCTTGTTACCATATAGTACATTCCCTTTGTATACTCTCTAGGGTCAATGGCCCCTAACAAGTATACCAAGGGATCCAATGGAACTGGTACCTGTGCCACTCTAGTGATACACTGGGCCTGATTTACTATGCTCTGTGCGCTGCGCTGGTTCATGCGTTAATTAGTACTCCGGGTGGAGGCTTAATTGGGCGCATGAACCAGCGTAGCAGCCGGCGCATTGAAAGTAATATGTAAAGCCGCGCCGAACTCCCTATAGAAGTCTATGGGAGAAATCAAAAGTGTTCATTTTAAAGGCTAATCTGCAAGTTTTGTCCTAAAAAGTGTTTGGGGACCTCAGTCCTGCCCCAGGGGACATGTATCAATGATTTTTTTATTTTTTAAAATGGCCGTTTTTTCGGGAGCAGTGAAATTAATAATTCTTAAAGTGAAACAATAAAAGTGAAATATTCCTTTAAATTTCGTACCTAGGGGGTGTGTAATGTCAGCATGTGAAATAGCGCATTTTTCCCGCACTTAGAACTGCCCCTGCACAAAGTGACATTCAGAAGGAAAAAAGTCATTTAAAAATTCACACGCGGCTATAATGAATTGTCGGCTCTGACAATTCTAAAGGGATTCATTCATAAAACAAAAAAAAAAAATGTGTAGGGGTTCCCCCAAATTAAATTACCAGGCCCTTCAGGTCTGGAATGGATATTAAGGGGAACCCCGCCGTAAAAAACAAAAAAAAAAAGACGTGCGGTTCCCGGCAAATATCCATTCCAGGCCCTTCAGGTCTGGTGTGGATTTTAAGGGGAACTCCACCCCAAATTGAAAAAAAAATGGCGTGGAGTCCCCCTAAAAATCCACACCAGACCCTTATCCGAGCACGTTGACCTGGCCGGCCGCAGAAAAGAGGGGGGGACAGAGTGCGGCCCCCCCCCTCTCCTGAACCGCACCAGGCCACATGCCCTCAACATGGGGAGGATGTCCCCATGTTGATGGGGACAAGGGCCTCATCCCCACAACCCTTGCCCGGTGGTTGTGGGGGTCTGCGGGCGGGGGGCTTATCAGAATCTGGAAGACCCCTTTAACAAAGGGGACCACCAGATCCTGCCCCCCCCCCTATGTGAAATGGTAATGGGGTACATTGTACCTCTACCATTTCACCCCAAAAAAAATGTCAAAAGTGTTAAAAATGACAGTAGCCGGTTTTTGACAAATCTTTTAATAAAATCTTCTTTTCTTCTTTCCTTCGGGTTTCTTCCGCTGCTTCTTTCTTGGGTCTTCTCGTCCACATCTTGCCCGACGTGTTCTTCTATCTTCTCCGTCCGTCCTTCAGCCTTCTGGTCCCGCATCTTGCCCGGTGTCTTCTCCTGTTTTCTTCTCCGTCCGTCCGCCAGCCTCCTCGTCCGCATCTTGTGTCTTCTCCGGACCCAGCGTTTGAATTTGATTTGGCCGCCGTGTTCCCGCTCTTGGGACCCGCCCCCCTCTGATGCCACAAGTAAACTCCTTAGAAGGTCATGTGCGTCAGAGGGGGGCGGGGTCACATGAGTGTGACACGGCGGGAACTTCAATTGGAAGCGGCGGCATCTTCTTCTCCGGGCGGCGTGATTGAAATTGAATTCCCCCGCTGTGTGACGCTCTGTGACCCCGCCCCCCTCTGACGCACATGACCTTCTAAGGAGTTTACTTGTGGCGTCAGAGGGGGGCGGGTCCCAGGAGCGGGAACACGGCGGCCAAATCAAATTCAAACGCTGGGTCCGGAGAAGACACAAGATGCGGACGAGGAGGCTGGCGGACGGACGGAGAAGAAGACAGGAGAAGACACCGGGCAAGATGCGGGACCAGAAGGCTGAAGGACGGACGGAGAAGATAGAAGAACACGTCAGGCAAGATGTGGACGAGAAGACCCAAGAAAGAAGCAGCGGAAGAAACCCGAAGGAAAGAAGAAAAGAAGATTTTATTAAAAGATTTGTCAAAAACCGGCTACTGTCATTTTTAACACTTTTGACATATTTTTTGGGGTGAAATGGTAGAGGTACAATGTACCCCATTACCATTTCACATAGGGGGGGGCCAGGATCTGGGGGTCCCCTTTGTTAAAGGGGTCTTCCAGATTCTGATAAGCCCCCCGCCCGCAGACCCCCACAACCACCGGGCAAGGGTTGTGGGGATGAGGCCCTTGTCCCCATCAACATGGGGACATCCTCCCCATGTTGAGGGCATGTGGCCTGGTGCGGTTCAGGAGAGGGGGGGGGGCCGCACTCTGTCCCCCCCTCTTTTCTGCGGCCAGCCAGGTCAACGTGCTCGGATAAGGGTCTGGTGTGGATTTTTAGGGGGACTCCACGCCATTTTTTTTTTTTAAATTTGGGGTGGAGTTCCCCTTAAAATCCACACCAGACCTGAAGGGTCTGGTATGGATATTTGGGGGGACCCCACGCCATTTTTTTGGGGGTTTTTTATGGCGGGGTTCCCCTTAATATCCATTCCAGACCTGAAGGGCCTGGTAATTTAATTTGGAGGGACCCCCATTTTTTTTTTTTTTTTTTTTAATGAGCAATGACTGTATTCTTTATAGCCATGAGTACTTTAAACTTCCTTTTTTTTGTTTCACTTCAGAAATGACATCTTGTACAGGGACAGTTCTAAGCACGGGAAACATGCGTGTACCCCCCTCCCCCCCTGTATGAAATTTAAAGGAATATTTCACTTTTATTATTTCACTTTAACCACTTGCATACGGCGCCTATTCTGGCACTTCTCTCCTTCATGTAAAAATTATATTTTGTTCCTGGGAAATTAATCAGGACCCCCAAACATTATATCAAATTTTTTAGCAGACACCCTAGGGAATAAAGTGGCGGTAATTTTTTATTTGATTTCCAACGGTATTTGCGGTCGCTGGTTCGAATCCAGCCCGTGACACCATCTGCATGGAGTTTGCATGTTCTCCCTGTGCCTGCGTGGGTTTCCTCCCACAATATAAAAACACGCTGTAAATCGGATCCGGTCTAAATAAGCCCTAATATGCAGTAGTATATTTAGGTTTTGTTCTGCCCTAGGCCTGACTACATATCTGCACCTCCTAATAGAAAAATGACCCACCCCTTCCTGTCAAGGTCACACCCTGTTTTTGTATGACCCGCCCAGTAATTTTCAGGGGACCCACACACTAGTTCTGGGGGGGCACTGGATTCCCTTAACCACTTCCATACCAGGCACTTACGCACCTTCCCGCCCAAGCCAATTTTCAGCTTTCAGCACTGTCGCACTTTGAATGGCAATTGCGCGGTCATACAACACTGTACCCAAACAAAATTGGCGTCCTTTTTCCCCCACAAATAGAGCTTTCTTTTGTTGGTATTTGATCACCTCTGCGATTTTTTTTTTTGCGCAACAACTAAAAAAAGACAGCAAATTTTGAAAAAAAAAAACGTTTTTTTTTTTGTCTGTTAATTTTTTTGTAAATAAGTTTTTCTCTTTCAATTACGGGCACTGATATGGCGGCACTGATGGGCACCGATGAGATGGCACTGATGGACATCGATGAGGTAGTACTGACGGGCACAGATGAGGTGGCATTGATTGGCGGCGCTGGTATGCGGCACTGATGGGCACTCATGGGCACTCATGGGCGGCACAGATGGGCACTCATGGGCGGCACTTATGGGTGGCACTGATGGATACTTATGGGTGGCACAGGTGGGCACTGATAGGTGGGCACTGTGCATGGATGGGCACTGTGGGGTGGCACTGATGGACACTGTGGGGTGGCACTGATGGACACTGTGGGGTGGCACTGATTTTCCCAGGTTGCCAGTCAGTGCCCATTTGTGGGCACTGATTGGCATCTTTTTTCTTTTTTTTTAATGCTTTTTGTTTTGTTTTTTCCATATTTTTTTTGTTTTTTTGCCCACCCTGGTGGTCCAGGGTGGGCTTTCCTGGTGGTCCAGTGTGGTCATCCGAGGGGGGCTGCGCTGATAAACAATCAGCGCGAACTAACCCCTGTCAGGAGAGCCGCCGATCGGCTCTCCTATACTCACGTATGTCAGACGCGAGTGAGGAAGAGCCATCGATGGCTCTTCCTGTTTACATCGTGATCAGCCGTGATTGGACACGGCTGATCACGTGGTAAAGAGTCTCCGTCTCCGTGAGAGACTCTTTACCGAGATCGGAGATGCAGGGTGTCAGACTGACACCCCGCATCACCGATCGCCGCGCTGCGTGCCCCCACAGGCGCACGCGGCATGAAATCCTGCAGGACGTCCTGTCAGGATTGTGTAACCACTTCCCGGACGTAAATCGGCCATAGGCTGGGCGGGAAGTGGTTAATTTGCATAGTTTTTCTCTCACTTCCTGTTTGGCTATGGGGCAGGAAGTGAAGGCAAATCTCCCCAATTGGACACAGATAATACAAAATAAACTGACAGGGCCTATAACCCTCCCTCACTCTATCCAAAATTAAAGAAAATAAAAAGTGTTGATTATAGTTCTAGTCAGGGGCGGACTGACCATTGAGTCACTCGGGCACTGCCCGAGGGCCCCATGCCACTAGGGGGCCCCATCCGGGTTGCCAGGCTCAGTAAAACCAGGGACAGTATGTAAAAATCTGTGTTTTTTTTAGATCTGTCCCCGATATGTCCGAAAATGACATGCTTTTAATGTGAATATCCCAAGATTTTAGCTGCCCACCTCTGCACTACCTCCTGGCGTGGTGGCCATCTGTAAGCCAGAGGGGCCCCATACTCTTCTATTGCCTGGGGGCCCCATGAGTTGTCAGTCCGCCCCTGGTTCTAGTTTAAGCACAAATTTCATAGAGTTTTATTGAGAGGCCTAAGAAAATATAACCATGCCAATAGGCCAGGATACAGCGTGGCTAATATGTATGAATGTGTGTGTTAGAGCACCCCACCCAATGTTAACTAAAAAATTATTAATTTGCAAATAAGTATTATCTGCTTATTTTTTGGGGATGTCTGCACCCCTAATAGTGAGAACATTTGTGAGGTGTCTTCACCCTTTCTAATTCAAATTCATTCACTTCCTGTCACATAGCCAAACAGGAAGTGAGGGTAAAACCTTACTAATATCTTTTCTTGGGGACACAGAGATCAATCTAAATAGTTTCCCATTATGTAAATTGCACTCTAGTATTTTGCTGTGTACACCCCAAATTATTAGGGATCTTGGACTTTGGGGTCCATTTACTAAAGGCAAATCCACTTTGCACTACAAGTGCAAAGCAAGGAAGAAAACAAAACAACTTTGCTTCTACAGGATTGGATGTTAAAACCATCAGTGCTTCCTCTCTGATTTTCAGCAACTATGCTTGTACTGCAGAGTGGCTTTGCCTTTACTAAACCCCAAACTAAATAATCATTTGGGGCAGGGATCCTCAAACTACGGCCCTCCAGCTGTTGTAGAACTACACATCCCATGATGCCTTGTAATGCACTGACATTCACAGACATGACTAGGCATGATGGGAATTGTAGTTCCTGAACAACTGGAGGGCCGTAGTTTGAAGACCCATGATTTGGGGTGTACACAGCAGTGCTGGAGTGCAATTTGCTTAATGGGGACACTAGTTAGATTGACCTGTGTCCCCAAGAAAAGACACTGGTAGGGTTTTAACCTCACTTCCTGTTCAGCTGTGTGACAGGAAGTGAAGCCAATTTTAAGAAAAGGGACACAAAGCTCAACACCAAAAAAAAAAAAAAAAACACAAGCAGGGGTTCTAACACTCACTTGGCTTCCCTCAAACACCCACAATTAGAATAGGATTGCCTTGCGCTAGATTTAAGCACAGTGCTGTAAATCAGCACTTCAAGCCTGTCCACCAATAGCAACCCCCCCCCCCCCCCCCCCCCAGGCCATGTTTGCAGGTTTTCCTTCATCTTGCACATGTGCTTTAAAAGACAGTCTGGACAGCAATTCTTAAGAGAAATCCACAAAACATGTCCTGTCGGGGGTACTTGAGGGCTGAGGACCACTACAGTTAAAAGAAAATACTTACCAGTTTTTGTCTTTAAAGTCATGGGGAATAAACATGGCAAACATTTCATGATTACACACCAGGAAAGAAGCTTAGACAAAAATCACACCTAATTTGTTAGGCCCTAACCTAGTTCAGCTGCAGCTGTCAAAATATGTTGCATGAAAAAGTAACAAAAAACAAACTTCAAAATTTTAAAGTAATTTTTATTGGTCAACAAAACAAGGAAAGAAAAAAAACAAACAAACACACACAAACAAAATTACATTTCAAAACTCAAAATAAACAGATTTAAAGTCGCAACATCTTCACAATTTTTTCATAAAATAAGGCAGCAGAGACAAATACATCAAAGTGAACATCATTTAAAAATAAACAAAAACCATTGGCAAAATAAAAACCCATGCAACAAACCACATTTGTGTTCCACAACAGCATTTCTGCCTGCCCCTATGAGGGCAGCTGAGGACTGATCGATGCACGGTTTTTATAACATGTGCTAGTAATGAAGCAATTGAAATCACATGAACAAATTGCAGTCTCTAGTGTGGGTGAGCTTACACCTGGTTAATTAACCCAACCCACGCTCTATGACCATCCAAGAGATTTTCACCTTTTAAAAAGAAAGGATTTTTTCTAAGTGTTTGAGCATGCTCAGTTCATCACACATGTAGGAACCAAGCTGCAATGGCATGAGTTTTTTTTTTTTCCCCCTGATCTCATGCTTTCCAGCCTGGCCTGGTCATTGACCAGCAATATGGTCCAGGGCTCAAGTGGTTAAAAATTAACAAAACACAAAAGTTAGCCCAATTTTTGGGGATAATGTGAAAGATGATGTTACACCGAGTAAATAGATACCTTACATGTCACGCTTTACTATTGGAAACACTCCTGCAATGGGGCCAAAATTAATTCCGTGAATATCCCCATAGGCGACCTTTTTCTTTTTTTTCCAGGTTACCAGTTTATAGTTACAAAGAAGGTCTAGTGGTAAAAGTATTGCTCTCGCTCTAACGCACGCGTCAATACCTCACATGTGTGGTTTGAACGATGTTTATATATGTGGGCAGGACTTGCGTAAGTCCCGCCCACATATGTAAAAAAAAAAATAACTTTTTGCTATAATAAATATCCCCAAAAATATATATTCTAAAAAGAAAAAAACCCTCAGTTTAGGCCGATACGTATTCTACATCTTTTTGGTTCCAAAAAATCGCAAATAGCGTTTAGTGTTTGGTTTTGGCAAAAGTTATAGCGTCTACAAAATATTTTTTATTTTTGTTTTAACTAGTTATTGTGGCGATCAGCGATTTTTATCGGTACTGCGACATTATGGCGGACACATCGAACACTTTTTTGGAACCATTGGCATTTTTCTAGCGATCAGTGCTGTAAAAATGCATTGCTTACTCTAAAAATGCCACTGGCAGGGAAGGGGTTAACACTAGGTGCGAGGGAGGGGTTAAATATGTTCCCTGGGTGTGTTCTAACTGTAGGGGGGGGGGGTGGTACTGACATGTGTAAATGACAGATCGCTGTTCATGAAGGGGAACTCCAGACCCCCCAAAAAAAAATAAGGTGGGTTCCCTCCAGGTGCATACCAGGCTCTTAGGCTTGGTCTGGAACATAAGGGGTTAAACCCGCGCAAAAAAAAAACAGCGTGGGGTCCCCCCCAAGATCCAAACCAAGCCCTTATCCCAGGCACGCAGTCTGGTCAGACAGGAATGGGGGTGGGGACGAGCGAGCGCCCCCCTCCCTCCTGAGCCATACCAGACCACATGCCCTCAACATGGGGGAGTGTGTGCTGTGGGGGAGGGGGGCACTGCCCCCCCACCCCAAAGCACTCTTGTCCCCATGTCGATAGGGACAAGAGCCTCTTCCCGACAACCCTGGCCGTTGGTTGTCAGGGTATGCGGGCGGAGGGCTTATCAGAATCTGAGAGGCACCTTTAATAAAGGGGTCCCCAGATTCCGGCCCCCCACCCTATGTGAATGAGTATGGGGTACATTGTACCCCTACCCATTCACCTGGGGAAAAAAATGGAAAAAAATAATACACCACACACATTTAAAAATTAATTTATTAGTCAGCCGGGGGTCTTCTGCCGGGGCCCCCCACCACCACCCCATTAGGCCCCGGGCTTCGCCATCTTCTGCCGGAACCCCCTTCACCAGTGAGGCTCCTGCCTTTGGGGGAGGGTCCCGGGCTACTACGACGGTTTCTGCGGGGGGGTGCACTGGCACCCCACCCCCGTCTTCAGCGACGTAATTCACCGGGACCCCCTTCACCAGTGAGGCTCCTGCCTTTGGGGGAGGGTCCCGGGCTTCTACGACGGTTTCTGCGGGGGGGGGGGTGCACTGGCACCCCACCCCCGTCTTCAGCGACGTAATTCACCGGGACCCCCTTCACCAGTGAGGCTCCTGCCTTTGGGGGAGGGTCCCGGGCTTCTACGACGGTTTCTGCGGGGGGGGGGGTGCACTGGCACCCCACCCCCGTCTTCAGCGACGTAATTCACCGGGACCCCCTTCACCAGTGAGGCTCCTGCCTTTGGGGGAGGGTCCCGGGCTTCTACGACGGTTTCTGCGGGGGGTGCACTGGCACCCCACCCCCGTCTTCAGCGACGTAATTCACCGGGACCCCCTTCACCAGTGAGGCTCCTGCCTTTGGGGGAGGGTCCCGGGCTTCCACGACGGTTTCTGCGGGGGGGGTGCACTGGCACCCCACCCCCGTCTTCAGCGATGTAATTCACCGGGACCCCCTTCACCAGTGAGGCTCCTGCCTTTGGGGGAGGGTCCCGGGCTTGTACGGTGTCTTCCGCCGGGGGGCGACACCCGCGGGCTTCTGCGATGCCTTCCGCTTCTGCCTGTCTCCTCCGCGGAGCACAGGGCTTGTCTCCGCTGTCTTCTCCCTTCTCTTCCATTCGATGTTGACACGACGAGGTCCGGCGCTGGAATGCCGTCTGAGCAGTGGGCATGGACTTATATAGGGCAATGCCACCATGTGACCTCAACCCATGTGACATCACATTCCCATCATGCCCAGGGAATGTGATGTCACATGGGTTGAGGTCACATGGTGGCATTACCCTATATAAGTCCATGCCCGCCGCTGACACGGCATGTCAGCGCGGAACCTCGTCGTGTCAACATCCAATGGAAGAGAAGGAAGAAGACAGCGGAGACAAGCCCTGGGCTCCCGGAGGAGACAGGCAGAAGAAGGAAGAGAGAAGAAAGAAGACGGAAGAAAGCCCTGGCTCCGCGGGGGAGCCAGGCAGAAGAGGGAGCAGAGAAAAGACCGGGGAGTTGGCGCACCCCCGGCAGAAGACCAGGAAGACCGGAACCCTGGCGGAAGGCACCGGAAAGACCGGGGGATAGGCGCCATCCCCCGGCAGAAGACCCCGAAGTCCGGATGCCCCTCCCTAATGAAAAAGAGCTTAAATGGGGTGGGGGCATCCGGCGGAAGGCTCCCGAGAGGACCGATGGATGGCGCCCTCCCCCGGCAGAAATCACCGAAGCCCAGGGTCCCGGCGGAAGATCGGGAGAGAAGAAACCCCCCCTTGTAAGAGAGCTAAAGAAGAAAGGGGGGGCTCCGGAGCAGATTAATAAAATATTTTATTCTGTGTGGTGTTTTATTTTACTTTACATTTGCCCCATGTGAATGGGTAGAGGTACGATGTACCCCATACTCATTCACATAGGGTGGGGGGCCGGCATCTGGGGGCCCCCTTATTAAAGGAAGCTCGCAGATTCCGATTAGCCCCGCCCGCATACCCCGACAACCAATGGCAAGGGTTGTCGGGAAGAGGCTCTTGTCCCTATCGACATGGGGGCAAGAGTGCTGTGGGGTGGGGGGGCAGTGCCCCCCTCCCCCACAGCACACACTCCCCCATGTTGAGGGCATGCGGTCTGGTATGGCTCAGGAGGGGGGGGCGCTCGCTCGTCCCCGCCCCCATCCCTGTCCGGGCCAGACTGCATGCTTGGGATGAGGGCTTGGTTTGGATCTGGGGGGGACCCCCGCGCCGAATCGGCGCGGGTTTAACCCCTCACGTTCCGGACCAAGCCTAAGAGCCTAATGTAGCCCTGGAGGGGGACCCGTGCCGATTTCAAGTTTGAAATTTGGCGCGGAGTTCCCCTTCAGGGCTGAAAACAGCTCGGAGATTCCCGTGCGCCGCGTCACGCAGCGCATTCACGGGTACGCCGCTTGGTATTTACCAAGATTTTCACGGCGTACTGACAAGGCGCACGGGAATCCCTGACTTTTTTCTCTGCGCATGCCCAGTATGCAAATGAACCTCCCGAGGTTCAGGCGCACTGTGCAAGCGTACGGGGATCTGTTTTCAAAAAACACTTTCCCTTTCAATTCGGCCCGCCAAACACTTCAAAACACATGTCACTTCACTTCCCCTGCATCCCCCCACCTCCCCCCCTAATAAACTCCCGCCCGAACCCCCGCAATTTACAGTTTAATGTGCCGTGCGCCAGGTCTGTACTGGTGCACAATGCACCCTCTCCTGGGCGCACGGAGCACATTAGTAACTAGGGAAATACACTGCACTAGCAGCGTATTTCTTTAGTAAATGGCCAAACGGCTGCTACTCCTGCTTTTACTCCATGAGTCATGGAGTAAAGGCTTGGTAAATCAGCCCCAATATATCGACATGGAAATATAATTCCCCACTTCACACCAGGAAATGGGACACGGTTGGAAAAACAATTGGGAACTGCACACAATTAAAGGATATTACTATATTAGGAAAAATAAGGACAAGACAATTTAATTACGAAGCTCTGGTGGAATCAGCTTAACGATTGGGAGTATCTCCAGTTAAAACATTTAGTTAGCACTATACCACAACTACCGTAATTAGAAACGAAAAAGCACTAACCCCAATAGAAATATTATGTAGTAAAGGAAAGTCTTTGAAGCACGGCATATCTAGCATACGAAATATTAACAGAATTAGAAACTGAAGGACCGCTACTCTTCATAGAAAAATGGGGTCAGGAATTGGGTAAAGAAATAGAGGAAAAAAGATCGAAACCAGGGCCGGCCTTTGGGGTGTGCGAGGTGTGCAGCTGCACAGGGCGCCATGTCCAACAGGGGGCGCCGTGCGGCCAGCACAGCTCGCAGAATGCGAGTCACCTCTTCCTCCTCATTGTGGCTCCCCAGGCTCCCGGCAGAGGATAGAGGGGCCCTGAACAGCAAGGCGCTCAGTGCGGGTGTTATTGATTGCAGAGCGGTGTGCAGCTCCCCCCCCCTCTCCCTCCCACGGCTTTCACATGCTGGAGGGAGAGGGACAGACCAGTGGGTCAGGCAGCCAATAGCGTTGCTCTTCTGAGTGGGAGGGCGTGACTTCTAAGTTGCTCCGCCTATCACCACCCCCTTAGCCAATCAGATTGCCCAGCCCGCCACATTTGATCAGGAGAAGATGATAGTGACCAGAGCAGGGCGGGATGCAGAGGATCCGACATACCTGAGAATGAAGAAGGTATGATCATCATGTCACTCACTCACTGGTAATGCAGAAGTCTAATGATCGGTGTGTTCTCCTGTCCAGTGTGTAGATTAGACAATGATGACTTCCAGTCCCTCTTCTCACACTGCTTCTTATCTGTGTTTTTATTTACACTGCACACAGCCCTGATGATTAGACTTCTGCAAGATGCTTCAAACTTAAAGGGTCACTAAAGGAAAAAAAATTTTTGCTGAAATGACTGTTTATTGGGTATAGAGACATACAAGTTAACTGATTCCTTTTAAAAATGATTAAAAATTGAATTTAACCACTTAATACCCGCACGCCGTCATATGACGTCCAAAACGGGGACCTGTTATCCCGGGTGGACGTCATATGACGTCCTGGGCTTTGCGGGGGGATATCTCAATGATGCCTGCACCCAGAGGCATCATTGAGATATCATTTTTTAGCGGCGGCGATCCTGCGCACCGTAAGAACGATCATATCGGCGGTTCCGCCGCTAGATCGTTCTTACAGGCGGCGGGAGGGGACATCCCCCCCCTCCCGCCGCCATCCGGTGCTTCTCCGGGCTCTCCCGTGCCATCGGGGGCCCGGAGAGATGATCGCCGTCCGCCGGATGTTTTCCATAGAGATGACTGGTGACCAGATGGTCACCAGTCATCTCTATGACCGTCGGAGGCCCGGGCGCGATGTGATGACGTCACGCCCGGGTCCCCGTAAGTAAAGAAACCGCAATTGCGGCTAGTTTGAATGAGATCTGTGAATTTTTTTTCACAATCTCATTCTTTCCAGCCTGGAGGAGAGATGTGGGGTCTTATTGACCCCGCATCTCTCCTTAAAGAGGACCTGTCACACAGATTTCCTATTACAAAGGATGTTTACATTCCTTGTAATAGGAATAAAAGCGATTGGAAAAAAAAAATGTAAAAAAAAGTGTAAAAAATAAATAAATAAGTAAAATAAAAAATAAATAATAATAATAAAAAAATTAAAATGCCCCTGTCCCCGGTAGCTCGCGCTCAGAAGCGTACGCACACGTAAGTCCCGCCCACGTATGTAAACGTCGTTTAAACCACACATGTGAGGTGTCGCCGCGTGCGTTAGAGCGTGTGCAACAATTCTAGCACTAGACCTCCTCTGTAACTCTAAACTGGTAACCTGTAAAAATTTTAAAGTGTCGCCTATGGAGATTTTTAAGTAACAAAGTTTGGCGCCATTCCATGAGTGTACGCAATTTTAAAGCATGACATGTTAGGTATCTATTTACTCGGCGTAACCTCATCTTTCATATTTTAAGGAAACAGGCAACCAGGAAGTGTGGAGATCACAGCAGAATTATAGCTACTTCAAAGCAAAAACGAACAATGAGGACATGAAACCAGTACTGCAGTAAGGTAAAGGAAGCTATTTAGCTAAAAAAAAAAATATTCCTTTAGTGACCCTTTAAGTTGTTTCTATAGCTATGTGTGCTGGAGAGTTGGTGTCAGCTATCCCTGATTTGTCTAACTTTCCTTGTCATCTTTGAAGGAATTAGCTGTTCAGGCTGGGAGCTTCCCAGACATGTTAACCATTTACTGTCCTCCTGTGCTTGAGAAATGACTGTTAGAAAATAAGTTTTTTTTTTTTTTGGCACTTAAAGCGGATGTTCCCTGAAAATAAAAAAAATAAAAGCCAGCAGCTAAAAATACTGCAGCTGCTGACTTTTAATATTAGGACACTTACCTGTGCTGGAGTCCAGCGCCGTCCGCAGCAGAGGACGAGCGATCGCTCGTCACTCTGCTGCCCCCACGTCATCCTCGGTGAGGGAACCAGGAAGTGAAGCGCTCCGGCTTCAATGCCCGGTTCCCTACGGCGCATGCGTGAGTTGCGCTGCGACATGCTGATTGGTTCTCACTGTGTTCTGGGAGCTGTGTGTTTCCCAGAACACAACGGGGGGGGGGGGGGGGGACGGGATCTGACATCCTGCCCGCAGTCTACTCGCAGACTGTGTGGCCGGAAGTGGGTGCAAATATATTTAGGTGTCAAATGTGACACCGGAGGGGGGGAGGATTCCGATGAGCGGAGGTGGAGGGTGGAGCTTCGCTTTAAAGTTATAGCTTGTAAACTCTTGTTTGCAGTGATCAATGTTTTTCCACACTGGTCACTGCTAGGACACACTTGTATAATCAGGGCTCAATTCCTGCGGGAACGGAGTTCCTGCACTTTTTTCGCAGCAGGAACTCAGTTTCCTTTGCAGGACTAGAGCAGCAGAGCCGCCCAAGCCAATCCTTCACTAAGCGGCGATGCCCAGCTCGAGTCACTGTCAGGGTCAGGCGAATCTTAGTAATCTGTTATGTTACTGGCCGCTTCCTGTATATGGATTCATCGGGTAGTGTGCGGGTATTTCGTCACTTCCTCGATGCCGCAATGTCTCCTGGGAGCTTTTGTCATTGTTCCCAGGAGACATTGCGGAGGTCTGCCGCAAGTTATCGCGGGATTTAGAAAGAACTTGCGGTTTAGTAATTATGCATATGAGTGTATCATTTTTTTTTTTTTGGTGGGGGAGTGGATCTTGGATGGGAGTTCCCACACTTTTTTCCCCAGGACTTGACCCCTGTGTATAATGTCTGCAGCCTCTGACCATCTCCTGTGTTATGACCACAGTCTGACCTTCTCTTATGTTATATCTGCAATCTCTGACCCTCTTCTGTACAATGTCTGCAATCCCTGACCCTCTCCTGTACAATGTCTGCAGTCTCTGACCCTCTCCTGTACAATGTCTGCAGTCTCTGACCATCTCCTGTACCATGTCTGCAGTCTCTGACCATCTCCTGTACCATTCTGCAGTCTATGACCATCTCCTGTACCATGTCTGCAGTCTCTGACCATCTCCTGTAGTATTTATGCAATAAAGGGGGCTACAGGCACAGTAGGTGCTGAGGGAAGGTGTACCTAGGCATTGTGGATAGTGAGGGATTGGGGGCCCAGGCATGTTGGGTTTTTTCCTATTTGTGTACGTTAAGGTGACCAGGGGGCGAGGGGTGAATATGTGGGGGGGGGGGGCACAGGATTAGCTTGCACAGGGCACCTGAACACCTAAGGCTGGCCCTGATGGAAACAGTATATAGTTTTGCATCAGATATAGTTACGATTGAAGCAAACTATAAGAGTATGGTACGTTGGCATTTGACACCAGAGAGAATGAACAAAATTCACTCTAACAATTCCCAGTTATGCGGGAGGGGCTGTAAGCAATTAGGAACGACAATGCACATATGGTGGGAATGCCCAATAATAAAAGAGTACTAGGAGAAGATCCTGGAATACATTGAGGTAGTAACGGGAGAAACAATTCCACAAAATGCCTGGACATGTTTGTTCCATGGCACAAACAAAAAAACAATATGGAAAATCGTTGGTCCCACCCCTGCTCAACGCGGCAAAAGGGTTAATTCCAAAAAATTGGTTATTAACAATAAAGCCGACCATAAAAGAGTGGATCCAGCGAATGGATTACATCTCTGAAATGGAATACCTGAACCACGAAGAGCAGGGAAGGGGGGAAAGCTATAGAGCAATATGGGGAAGATGGAGAGCCTTTAAACTGTCAGATAAATATGTACAGGGAATGACAGAAAAAGATAGAGAATAAAGTAGAGCAAGAAGGAAGGATGACAGATCTGGGAGGGGGAGGGGAAAGGGGAAAACTAGTAAAGTATTTTTTATGTATTTTTGTATTAAGCGCTTTATTACACCAATGTGGGTGTGTATTGTATTTTAACAATTTCCTAATAAAGAATTTAATATAAAAAAAAAAAACTTCTGGTGCCAGTGACCAAAGCTTTACTAGGACTGCCCCTTGTGTAGCCATATAACTCAGCCACTCATGTGGCTTCAGTTTTTTTTTGGCTGATGGGCTATTTCTGTTGTTTTTTTTGTTCTATTCATCAGTTTTCGCTTTCAACCTCTGTTTTGCCTTATGTTTCAATGGCAGTTTCTGGATAGGTTACCATTCGGGTCCATTTTCGGGCGGCACCTGCACCACGCAACAGTGGGACTGGCCTGTAACGTTTCTTTCCTGACTTGCTCCATGGCAGCATACGTGTGGGTTGGCCCCGCCTCCATAACTACCCAATAGGACCCCTCCCTATAAATTTCAGCTGTGGGCTCTCAGCCGTGTTCCTTTTTGTCCTCCTCTGTAGGACCATGTGTTTTTGGTTCTCCTACCTGAAGACGATTGTTCCTACGATCAAGATCGGCCGATGATATGGTGTCTCATCCCTCCGATAAGCCTTGAATGTTAAGCAGGGTATGGAGTGTATTGCAGAGTAGCGCTGAAGAGCTGGATTATGTCTTCCACTGGAGAGACGAGCGCGCACAGGCCTGAATACCTAGCAATATGCAGGTGGCCATTATCTGCTGAAAGCCCGGTGTGTGTATGGATGCGGTGTCCCTGGCCGAATCGATCGTAGGTGGTGGTAAGCAGTGTCAGCTTCATGGCAGCAGTGTTTATGTTTGTTGTATTGTTTCTCTTTTTTTCCATGTGCTGTTTTTTCATGATTGCATCATGCCCAGTGAGCGGCTGGTTCCCGTGCGTTCCAGCTGCCGCTCCCTCTTACTTCTGGGTTTCCGTCTGCGTTCTACGAACGGACGGACCCAGGAATGAAATCGAGGTTTGGTTTTTGTGCATGCGCGCAAGTATCGCCATCGTTCTTAAAAAAAGTCGGGGGAAATCTGTGAAGTTCGGGATCGATCGTTCGAAACAACGGTTTCCCGGTGCATTTACAGAGAATACCCCAGGTTAGTGCTCGTTCAGAATGTTTGGTTTTAGCATGTGTTTTAGTCGTTTGAGATCTGATGTTTGATTCTCCCACCTGCAATGTGTCTGTTCTACTATGGATGCTTCATTGCCCCTAGTGGCCAGCCCTCTCTCAGCAGGTAAGATTGGAAAACAATGTTTTTATTTTCCTGTTGGGGGGGGGGAGAGAGTGGAGTATAGGGCATTGTCATGACTATGATTGTCTCTCTCTTTCTCTCTATTCTTTTTTCAGCCCTTCTAGGTCTGAGCAACATCACAGCGAGTCCCGCAGACGCAGCGGGTCCTCTAAATCACACCACCGTCACTCATCTTCTAGACCCCATAATTCTTCTAAAACCGGACATCCCAGTGGGGATACTCCCCCCCCCCCCCCCCCTCATCTCACAGCAACAGGTTAGAGAGATTTTGTTGGGGTGCAAGGCTCCGGTTCCTGCTAGCAAGTCCCTTTGCGACTATTGTTTTTCAAAGGCAGCCAATGAAAGGGAAGGTGCAGACAAACACCTAGAAGCATTGGTTAAGCGGGTCGTGGACAAGTCGCTACAGGAGAGAGATGCCAGAGTGCAGCATGATTCTCCTCCAGACCCAATGATTCCCTTGTTGGATCAGGGACAAATGCATGAGACTTTTGAAGTCGCTTAAACCAGCCATCCCTCAGCTTCCCCCTCAGAGAGTGGGTCAGAAGTGGATGATCCAGGGATAGGCTTTGATTATGCCTTAGTTCCTGCTTTAGTGAAAGCAGTCAAGGAAGTTTTGAATTTGGAAGATCCAATTATCTCTCCTCCCAAACAAATAACTTTTTAAACAGCTCAATAAGGAGCGACATTATTTTCCGTTTGTCACGGAAATAGGTGCCATTATCTCAGAAGACTGGGGAAAACCTGATAAAAAAAAATAAAAAGGCTCTGTGCAGTCAAAAAAATTGCAAAATTATATCCTTTTAAAGAGAAAGACGTGAAACATCTTGACTCTGCTCCATTGGTTGATGCAGCTTTGATGCGTTTGGTGAGATACGTAACCCTTCCCCTGGAAGATACGGTTTCTTTCAAAGATCCTCTAGAGAGACGGATTGATTCAGACCTGAAGAGAATCTACCTGACAGCAGGATCACAATTCTGGCTTTAGCAGCTCTCTCAAAAGCCTGAGGCCTCGTACACACGACCGAACATGTCCGCTGAAACTGGTCCGCGGACCAGTTTCCATGGACATGTTCGGTCGTGTGTAGGGCCTATCGGACCGTTTCCAGCAGACCGTTTTCCAGCGGACAAAAGTTACTTAGCATGCTAAGAAACTTGTCCGCTGGAAACCTGTCCGTCGGACATGTTCGATAGTTAGTACACAAAAGCATCGGACCAAAAACCCGCGCATGCTCAGACAAAATGAGGGGACGGGAGCGCTCGTTCAGGTAAAACTTGCGTTTGTTTGTGACATGGCACATTCGTCATTTTAAATATCTAGTGTGTCGTTTATTGCCTCGTTTTTTTTCTTCGTTAGACTGAGTTGTCCCATACTGAAATGTTACATTTTTTGCTTGTGATTTAAGTTTTTGTAAATGTTTGCTAGCCAGATGTCCCAACTTTTTTTTTGTCCTCCACATATATATATATATATATATATATATATATATATATATATATATATATTTATGTTCTTTTTAGTTAATGTTGATCTTATATATTTGTTATTTATTTTTTTCAAGTTATGTCAACATTGTGTTTTTCCTGACAGACTCCATGGCAGCCTACGTGTGGGTTAATCCCGCCTCTCATACCTCATAGGACCCTACTCCCATAAAGCTTTGCTTCTAGCCATAGACTGTGTTCCTTTTTTGTCCTCCTCCTAGGACCTAGGTAGTCTTACCTTATTAAATTTCCAGTCCTGGTCATTGCACTCAAGGAGGATACAGTTTCTGGAGTCCAACAAGTCCCAGCTATTAGCCGGGTGGATATAGGCAGTAATCAATTTCCAATGCCTTGTGAGCTTAATGAACCAGCCATTGGCAGGCAAGCAATGTTGTGGCCAGACGTCCTAGCTATTAGCAGGAGGCCTTCCCCCACAGACGGTATCCCACCTAGTCAGGATCCGGTTGGTTCGGGCCAGACAGGCTCTGTGCCCACTGGATCAACTGACAGTTGTGCCATCAGTTCTACTAATAATGTTACCCATTCTGGATTGTCAAATCCATCTTTATATAATCCTCCAAGTACATCTTCATCTATTAATGTGTTCAGGAGTTTAGTATTAGAGGACTTAGACAAATTATCTCCAAAAAAGTTCTATCAGGATCCATCCATTGAGGCAGGTTTAAAAGCATTATGCCTCAGGAAGGATCTCGTTATCCGCCCCGCCGATAAGGGGGGCGGGATCGTTATACTTGACAAAGTTGCATATATTTCAGAAATGAATAGACTACTTGAAGATCGGACCACATATGCCATCTTACCTAATGACCCTACCACCAAATATAAGAAACTGTTGGTAGATATTGTGAAGGAGGGTTCCTCTTTACAAATTCTAAATAAAAAAGAACTAGACTTTTTGGTACCATTGGCTCCGAGAGTCCCCATTATATACTACCTGCCGAAAGTTCACAAGAATCCGACTAATCCCCCTGGACAACCCATCGTCAGCGGGATCGATTCGGTGACTTCGCGGGTAGGTAAATATATAGACCATTATCTCCAACCCTTGGTCAAGTTAGTGCCCTAATATCTTAAAGATACAGGAGACACGATTAGATTGTTGGAAAAGGTTCGACACCAGGGAGACATTCTACTGGTCACAGCCGACGTGGCGGCACTTTATACGTGTATACCGCACCATCTCGGGCTGGCTGCTGTCGAGACTTTTCTGACTAAAAATTCATTGCTCCCCATTATACAGAGAAATTTTATAATGGAACTTTTAATATTTGCTACCAAGCATAATTATTTCTGGTTACAAGGGGT
Source organism: Rana temporaria (assembly GCF_905171775.1). Lineage (NCBI taxonomy): Eukaryota > Metazoa > Chordata > Amphibia > Anura > Ranidae > Rana > Rana temporaria. The sequence goes on from NC_053489.1 coordinate 272,789,818, forward strand.
TTTCTATTCCCAAATTAGGGGTGTGGCAATGGGGGCTAAATATGCCCCCAGCCTAGCAAATTTGTTCATGGCCCAGTGGGAAGAGGACGTCGTCTATGCTCTTAGGAGACCTGAGCTTCTTTTATGGGCCAGGTACATAGACGACGTCCTCTTCCTCTGGAAGGGTGATATGGAATCTCTAGATGCTTTCATGATTCAGTTGAACGACAACAATTGGGGGATTGTTCTGTCCTATGAGGCCAGCCCTACCTCAATACACTTCCTCGATCTGGAGATATCGACTACGCATGACAAATTGGAATTTAAAACGTATTTCAAACCTACCGACCGGAATGGTTACATTCCGGTCGATAGCTGTCACCACCGTAGGTGGTTAGAATCTGTCCCTCGGAGTCAGTTCCTCCATCTTAGGAGGAACTGTACTAGGGACAGTGACTTCCACCTTCAAAGTAATATGTTAAAAACCAGATTCCTTGATAAAGGGTACGAGCCCGCATTGGTTGACAATGCTATCAATTTGGTGTCTGCAATGGATAGGACTTCTCTCCTACAGGTTAAACCTAAGATGGCTAAACAGGATAGCTTCAAGTGGTCTTTCTTCACCAGTTATTCCATCCAACACAGTGAGATTAGCAAAATCCTAAATAGACATTGGAAAATCCTTCTCAACGATAGGATTTTGGGGCCGTCGCTACCAGATAGAGCCAGCATCATTTTCAGGGGTGCCCGCTCTGTTCAAAGCGACATAGCTCCTAATACTATCGACCCCCCAAAGAAGATATCCTTCTTCCCAGAGGCTAATGGATTCTATCCATGTCGCTCCTGTAATGTTTGTGTCACCAACACCATAGTCAGACGTAAGATAGACTCTTTTTCCTCTACAGTGACAGGTCGGATATACACTATGAAGCAGTTTACCACATGTTTCACTAGCTTTATCGTATATCTTATAACATGTCCATGCAAATCCCAATATGTGGGACGGACTATAAGGAACTTTTCCATCAGAGTCAACGAGCACATAGCTAAAATCCGAAAGGGTTGTCCCAAACATACTGTCTCACGCCACTATCTCGAGCACCATAACTCCGATCCCAAGGGATCATTGTTTCAGGTGATCGACAGATTCGTCCCTCACTGGAGAGGAGACTCCAGATTAAGGGGCGTCTCGAGACTCGAGACTTTTTGGATACACGAGCTCAGGTGCTACACCCCTTATGGTATGAACGTTGACTGGGACATCAACTGTTTCATTAACCAGGGGTGAGCATCCTGAGCTCGTTTATCCTTATTATTTTTCCTTTATGTTCTATGTCTATTCATTTCTCCATCAGTTTTAGATTCAATATGGTGACTTTGTCATTCATGCTGACTCTTTATTATAAGTCCCTCTTACAGTACAGTTCTGCATTGTGGGTGGTCCCCGCTGTCCCAGTCTGGGCGGGCCAATTGGGGCCATCCTCACAATGCATACAGTCCCCTTTATCTATGTTTAAAGGTGCCGAGGAGTCTCCTACATGCTTTGCGAGTTATTATAACATCTAGGTGAATTGCCCGTGTACTGCAGTGCTCGTGTAGTTGGAGCACTCGATATTTGTGACCACCCTTGGGGCCGTTCCATCGACCAGGGGCACTGCCATGTCTCGGGCTATCATGCCTTGTAGCTTCGAGTACCCCCTCGGTTCGGGGGGCGGGGCTCCGATGCGCGATGCGCTGTCAGGTTCACGGCGCTAGCCTATTGGAAGCCGTGTCCATGTGACTCGTGCCCCCCTCCCGATTGGTTTAGGGAACGTCCGACCGCTGGTTGGATGGTGCGATCATAAGCTACGCCCCTCCACATCCCATTGGTGTGAGCATCGCTGCACACATGATGGGTGTGGAGGTTAGCTATAGATGCTCGCTGACTGGCCGCCTTGGCTCTGTGCCACGCCCCCAATGCACCTGATTGGTGCACGCGCGGACTGCTGGTATCAGCGCTGTACCGATCGGTGACAATTTGGGGCGATCGTGTTTAATCTATGAGCACAGTGGGGTTGTCTAGCCCCAAGGACGAGCGCCCTTACAAGGAAGCAGTCAGTAGATGCTCAGTGGGAATACTTGTCAAAGTAACGTTTGTAAAAACAACATGATGGCGCAGTGTCCCCGCTCATAGAATTATGAGAGTTTCCTCATCCGGTGACACAGCAACAGCTGTGATATTTATATTTATATTTATATTTTTTATCATAGAATGTTGCAGATGATTGCCTCTCATTGATATGATATGTATAATATGGTGGTATTTGTTGCATTTCTATGTGATTGAGGTGATGTTAGTATGTGATATATACTTGTTTAAAGAATCATTTCCTTTTATATTATGTCTGTCACAATGCACATCTATTACATCACATCCTGTTTTAGGGCACCGCCCTGTTGGGGGAGGGTCTTATAACCATTCTGTGTATTTAAGCGAGCAATGTGGGGGTGCATCCTTATGCCCCTGTTGAAGGCTTACTTAGCCGAAACGCGTCGGGTATTGCTATTGAGCACCCCACATTGCCATTCTCTGTACGTGATCACTTTTTATCCTTGTCATATTTACCCATGACTTTTTACAAATAAACCTCATTGGTTTTAATTGACCTGCACTATTGGAGTTCTTTTTCCATTTTTTTATCATCCACTCCATGGTTTCCTGAGAGCTTTAGCAACATCCTGCCTTGCATCTCCTGACTGATGGTCTAAGGATTATTCAAAGCTCGTGGTATTGATCCAACACACCATTCAAGCTCTGCTGGTTCCTGCCGTCCATGTCAATTTGGAGTTCCAGTCTCGCTTATGGTCCCATTCCGGTTTGAGTGGTCCCGGTTTCCAAAGACCACTATGTCTGGCTGACTCTTTGCTGTACAGTAGTAGAGTCCAACCCATCCGGTAAGCGTATTTCATCCACTACCTACCTTGATGTGATTGTGATCCTCATAGAGTGCTACAGACAACTTGTGCACCTGTTGTATCCCAATCAACGGATAGCAGCTCATCTGTTTTCCCTGCACCCATCACTCAATTGATTTTTTCTACTTTGTAATATAGACTTTTTCTTTTGCATCAAGCACTGTTTGAGCTATTTACATTTATATGTCAGTGGTTTATGTATATGCACTTTCATACGAACCTTGTCACCTCACATGGTATTACATACTCTGGAGTTTTTGGTTTTTAGCGCTATATTTTTTGTTTACTATTCTTGCTGGTATCCCAGATGGTGCATCTCTGAGCTTCATGGCTCCCAGGCTGGTCGGATGGTGCTTGGTAAAGTATTGTTTTTATTACGATTTGGCAGCCTGTTTCTAGTTGTTTGTGTGTCCGCGCCGCTGTCCCTTCCTGGTTATGGCGGCTGGAGCGCACCTGCATTCCAGCCTCTTTCTCCTGTAGCCTGCTGCGCGTGTGCGAGCCTCCTCCGGTTCGCGCATGCGCAGTTACGGCTGGTACCGCTCTTCGCGCATGCACGCGAGGTACGCGCGGTCACGCCGAACACAGCGCAGGTGCACGGCGTTCACGGCGGGGCGCGGTGACGTCACCAAGGCGGCAGCTGTAAAAAGCTGTCAGATTCAGCTGGGTTTGGGATTCCCTGGCTCGTTTTTGCTGCTTCCCAGACTCAGCTCTTGAGGATCAAGGTAAGGCCTTGTGGCACTTTTTACCCCTGGTTAAAGATTAATTTTTTTATGCCTGGCTCTTATACTTGTTTTGGTACTGTTGTTACAGTGTGTATCCCTGCTATGGATGTGTCACCGCCCCCCAGTGGCCAACCCGTATGCCGCAGGTAGGATGGAAATTTCTTCCTCTACCTGTTTATGGGTTTTCTTTTAGGTGCTAGTTTTTCATTCTTTTCCTTACCGTCAGCCCTTCTAGGTCTGATCGACAGCCCTCAGTACATGAAGAGATAGATGTTCTTAGAACGCAACATCATCGCTCCAGGTCAAGCTCTAGACGTCCCAGATCACCTTCTAAACATCATAGTGAAAAATCTAAGACCACATCTGACCTTCATTCCCACCGTCATTCCAGCCATTCTGCTAGGAGAGCCTGCTGGGGGTGCAGAGCTCAAGTTCCAGAAGGCAAATCCTTCTGTGATCCCTGTTACGCTCGTGCTGCTGGAGAAAGAGGAAATGGTGATCAACAGGTGGAGGCTCTGGTCAGAAAGGTGGTCCAGGAATCTTTGCACAAACCGGATCCCAATTGTAGCATTCCTTCTCCAATTGTTCCAGCTCCAATCCATATTCAGGATGACTCTGAAATGCCGGGTCCTTCTCAGCGTAACCGTTCTCCAAGTTTGTCTTCTGTTAGTGAAGTAGAAAGTATTGTCAATTCTGCAAGATTTGATTTCTCTCTTGTTCCAAATTTAGTTAAAGCAGTCAAAGCCGCATTGAAGTGGGAAGATCCGGTTGAAGCACCTTCCAAACAGAGGAAGTATTTTAAGCACCTCAAAAAGGAGCATCCCAGTTTTCCCCTACTAGGGGAACTTGGAGAGATGATTACTGATGAGTGGACAGCCACGGAAAGGAAAAATTCATTGCTTTCTAAAGTCGCAAAAATGTATCCGTTCAAAATTGAAGATGTTAAACACTTAGATTCTGCTCCCTTGGTTGACGCCGCATTAATGAGGTTAGTGAAACATGTTACTCTACCCCTGGAAGACACTGTTTCATTTAAGGATGGCTTGGATAGGAAGATTGATACAGATCTCAAACGCATATACATCACAGCAGGTATGGCCTGTAAACCAGCTTTGGCCCTTGCAGCCCTATGCAAGGCAATGGAAGTCTGGACGGATGAATTGGATTCTACCTTGTCAAATCTATCTGATCATATGTTCAGAGATCTACCAGTCCATGAACTCAGAATGGCGTCCGCCTTTCTGGGTGAGGCCTCCCTGGATATTATCCGTCTAGTGGCACGGGTCATGCTCTCTTCCGTCACAGCTAAACGCGATCTATGGCTTCGTTCTTGGGTAGCCGATCCAGCCTCTAAACAGGCATGGTGTCGAATTCCCTTTCAGGGGTCCTCCCTGTTTGGGAATAAACTTGATAGTGCTATCACCCGTGCCACAGGGGGTAAGTCAGGGTTCCTTCCCCATGATCGCCGTCCCTTCAATCAGAGAAAGTTTTTTCCCAGACAAGACCAAGATCGTTCAAGGGAGGCTCGTCGGTACAAGCCTGGTAGAGAGTTCAGGAAGAACTCGAGGAGAAACCAGCCTTCTGGTCAGAAGGCCACAAAAGGGGCAACTTCTGGGGGTCATGACACCCCTAAGTCTTTTTGATATAGGGTCGGCTCAGACGGAACAAGTTGGAGCTCGTCTTCTGCAATTCCGGCATGTCTGGGCAGCCTCGATCAAAGATTTTTGGACAATCAAGACAGTATCCGCGGGTCACTTTTGGACATTTGTCAGTCCACCTATACTCCAGTTTGTTCCCACAAATCTACCCTGCTCAGAAGAGAAAAAACAAGTTCTTCTAACATGCACAAACACTCTTTTGGCCCAGGGCGCCACCATACAGGTTCCAATGGCAGAAAGATTTCAAGGAATGTATTCGCCTCTGTTTATGGTTCTAAAAAAGACCGGCTCCTGGAGGCCAGTGATAGACCTGACGCACCTGAACACCTTCATCAAAAAGGAGAAGTTCAAGATGGAGTCCTTACTCACAATACGCCAGACGATTCTACCGGGCGATTGGCTGAAATAAATCGACTTGAAAGATGCCTACTTTCATGTCCCAGTATCGGTAGAGTTTCAGAAATACCTTCGCTTTGCAGTGGGCAGTACTCACCTCCAATTTACTTGTCTCCCGTTCGGGCTTACAACATCGCCTCGAGTGTTTTCAAAGCTCTTACTGGCTGTCGTGGCCTTGATCAGGACAAAAGGCATTCGTCTACACCACTATCTGGACGACCTGCTGTTACTTTCGCAGAGCAAAGAACAACTACTGATACATCGGGCCCAAGTCATTCTCACTCTGACCGAGTTCGGTTGGCTTCTGAACAAAGAGAAAAGTCATCTTGATCCCACACAGTCTCTTGTGTTCCTCGGTGCCCATATCGACACGGTCCAGAGCACCATTTCCCTACCCTTGGAAAAAATCCCAATAGTTCGGGACAGGATTCGTCTAGCTTTGGACTCTCCTTTTCTCAAAGCCTCACTTTGCCTCAAGATAATAGGCACCATGGTGTCCACAACTCCCATGGTGAGGTGGGCACAGTGGAGAATGCGTCCCTTCCAGAAGGGTTTTCTTCAGCAATGGGATCCGAGCTCCCGGGATCATTTGATACGAATAACCTGGTCAATGCGGGAAAGTCTCTTCTGGTGGCTTCTACGAGAGAACCTCCTCAACTGTCTTTCAATAGCCCCTGTCTCTTGGATCACAATTACATCCGACGCCAGCAGCAAAGGCTGGGGTGCTCTTTGCCTAAAGGAAGTAGCCCAAGGGAAGTGGGACTGGTCACCTCGGAAGGTGGTATCCAATGTCCTGGAACTCCGTGCAGCCTTCTGTGCCCTTCAGGCCTTTACTCATCTAACCAAGGGGTCGTCAGTCCTCCTAAGGATGGACAATACGACAGCTGTGTCATATATAAAAAGACAGGGAGGCACTCGCAGTCTTGCCTTACTGAAGGAGGTAGAGCCGATCATGTCTTGGGCTCATACACATCTGACAGATCTGACAGCGGTTTTTCTCCCCGGGGATCAGAATCTTCAAGCAGATTTCCTATCGAGAACGACACTCAACAACAACGAGTGGTCTCTCCCCAGCGAAGTGTTCAGCTGGATCCTGTCACTGGGGTTTGTGCCAGAAGTGGACCTATTTGCATCCCTGTGCAACTTCAAACTGGAGAAGTTTTTCACGAGAAATCGTTGTCCCCAAGCGTGTGGGGTGGATGCCCTAACAGACCAGTGGATGTTCCACAGAGCCTATGCCTTTTCCCCAGTCCCTGTCATTCTCCGGTTCCTGTCGAGACTCAGGTGGGAGTAAGTCGAGGTAATGGCGATAATTCCTTACTGGCCCAACAGACCCTGGTTTCCGTTGCTGTGCCAGATGAGCTCCCGGGATCCAGTTCCACTCCCGATCAGACCAGATCTCCTGTTGCAGGGAGCGACTCCTCACCCTTGCCCGAACCACCTATATCTAATGGCCTGGTTCTTGAGAGGGAAAGGTTGGAAGCACTAGGTTGCCCAAGTCAAGCATTATCTACTTTGCTAAATGCTAGGAGACCAAGTACTAACAGGATCTATCAGAGAATATGGTCTAAATTCTCGGTTTACACTTCCTCCATGAATGGTTCACCTAAAGATCCCAGAGTTCAAGACGTTTTGGGTTTTCTCCAGACAGGGCTAGATCTACCATTGTCAGTCAGTTCCTTGAGGGTTCAAGTGTCAGCAATATCCGCCTTCACAGAAATATCCTGGGCTAAACACATCCTTGTCAGACAGTTCTTTAAAGGAGCCATGAGGCTGAGGCCTCTAAGGAAACCAAGGTTCTCCAAATGGGACCTCCCATTGGTTTTGGACTTTTTCTCAGAAGATCAAAATCTGAATCGTCTATCTATCAAAGATCTTTCCCTCAAGGTTGTCTTTCTTGTTGCCATAAAATCTGCCAAAAGAGTCTCTGAAATTGGTTCCCTGGGATTCAAAGAATCATTTCTCACTTTCTTTCCAGACTGTGTTGTGTTAGTCCCGATGCTGGGGTCCAAACCCAAGGTAACATCAATTTTTCACGAAAACCAAGAAATTGTCCTTCCCACTTTTCGTTCCTCTGAGGACTCTATTGTTCATCCTCTGGATGTTGGGAAAGTCCTAAAACAATATTTGGAGGCTACAGCATCCTTCCGCAAAACGGATCATCTGTTTGTTTCTTTTCATGGGAAGAACAAAGGAATGCAGGCTTCTTCTAGAACCATTTCTGCATGGATCGTCCAAGCTATCCAAAGGGCTTATAAGGCAAAAGGGTTGGCTCCTCCTGAAGCGGTAACTGCTCATTCCACTCGGAGCATCTCGACATCATGGGCGGCTGCCCGACATGTTTCTCCGGAAGTCATCTGCAAAGCGGCTTCCTGGTTGTCTTTAAATACGTTTGTGACGCACTATTGTGTAGAACCGGCTTCTTTATCGTCGGTTAATTTTGGTTTGCATGTTTTATCTGTTGACAATGTCAATTAAACTTTTTTTCGTTAACCAGCAATTGCCCACCCGGGTGTGTTTGGCTAGTCATTTCCCACACGTAGGCTGCCATGGAGTCTGTCAGGAAAAAGGAAAATTTATATGAAATACTTACCGTAATTTTCCTTTCCTGATGGACTCCATGGCAGCCGGAGTTCCCTCCCCTTTGCTGGAGTAGGCTATATTATGGAACACAGTCTATGGCTAGAAGCAAAGCTTTATGGGAGTAGGGTCCTATGAGGTATGAGAGGCGGGATTAACCCACACGTAGGCTGCCATGGAGTCCATCAGGAAAGGAAAATTACGGTAAGTATTTCATATAAATTTTCCTTTTTTTTTTACTTGCTATATTTTTTTTATTTCTTTTGTTGGCAAGTTAAACTTTTTTATGGTTTACCAAGTTGGCACACCAAATGTACCCCCCCCCCCCCAAGGAGTTTCTGTCCTTTGTAAATGACACATTGTATTTTTAAAATGTTTGATGCCTAATCACCACAGTATAAAACACAATAGGCAAGGTTTGAAAGTAAAGAAAAAAGCCATTTATTTTGGCAAAACAAAAAATTAGAAATAACCAGAACGGCAGCACCTGATCAGATAGCAAAATACATGCAGACTTGGAATTCCAAAATGATCAAGGAGAAAATTAATAACCTCAGGAGGCACGAAAAAAAAAAAACAGAAGCAGCAGCACATGACCAAAGGAACCCAAGCTGTTATAGTCCAACAAGCTCACTTTTTGGGTTAATCAACTGGAAGGCAGGGAATCACTTTCTCGTCTTCTTTCCAGCCTTCCTTCCAGGCTGCCTTGCAGCAGAACTTCAACGGGCCCGTCCACGGCCCCTTGCAGGTGGGGATGATGTGGCAGCAGGAGGATGTAGCAGATGTTGAGCAGGCCGGGCCGAGTCACTTAGATCAGTGTCCCTGGTCAGCAGGTCCCTATGCATCCACCAAAGGACCTTATTAATCAGGTCCTTTGCCAGGACCCTTTGCTCCCCCCCACCCTTGGTTAAGTTCATGCGCAATGGAGGCGCTGAAGGCTTCAGTGGGGTTGAGGGGGGCCCTCATTAAAGCACTTGCCTCCCTGATCATTTGAAGGCTCTCGTCCTCCACCTGCCTCATGCGCCTCCTTAGGCCTGGTCGCCTCATCTGGAGGGGAGGAATCTGGCTGATGGTGCTGAGCCTGGGCCTGGGAACCTGCTGAACTCCACTGGGCCTGGCCTCCTCCTGGCTGCCACTCACCCCTTCTGCCTGGCTGACCTGTTCCTCAGGAGCTGCCACCTCCTGGCTGGTCTCTTCTTCCTGTGTCAAAAAAAGGGACATGTTGTAATATTTTGCACAATCAAATCACACACATTTTCATGCTCTAGACTGTTTTAGTTTTTCTTCATTTAACTTGAACAGACTCTCCTTCTGACCCCTGCAGTTGGCATCCCTGACACCTATTTTTATGCCCACGACTTTTGTTTTTTTTTCCAAGCTTGGTTTTTTGTTTACAATATCAACTCAATAAACAAACAATAATTAGCAGCCAAGAAATATGTTGGAAACTACTATACCTCACTGAAGATCGTCAGATCTGGGTCCATGTCAGCCAGCCCCTCGGCGAACTCTGCAGGGGTGTGGGGATCTGTGGAAGTTCCACTGGAAGGAAGCGTGGAAGGAAGGCTGGAAGGAAGACTCGAAAGTGAGTCCCGGCACTCCATTTGATCCCCCAAAAAAGCGAGCTCCTTGAAGTACCACAGCTTGGGCTCCTTTGGCTCACTTGCTGCTGCTCTTGATTTTTTTTTGTTGTTCTTTGTATGATCTTCTGTATGTGCTCCTGAGGTTTGCCATTTTCTCCTTGACCATCGTGCCTGTGCAGTCTGGAACCCAAGTCTGCATGTATGATGCTATCTCGTTCAGTGCTGCCATTCTTTGGTCTTTTTTATGATAGGCAGGGTGCCTGCTATTCCAAAGGATGGGCATTTCTCTAAATTTTTGGATTAACCGCAGGATGTTGTCTGGAAGCTGCAATTGATCCATCCTTATCCTTATTGTTTTGTTTTGAGAAAATTATGTCTAGAATAACAAAAGATAAATAAACAGAAAACATGATTTAAAAAAGGCTCAGCTTTGACATTGTCAGAATATGTGCCCAATCATTTTTGAGCTACTATACAAACACAGTGTCTCCTGCTGCTAAAACGCTGGCCAGCTCTGCCCCATTGTTGTACAAAAAAATGATTTTACATGCAGACCCTTTGGTTCCATTTCACTAAATACGTGGCATCTATAACCATCCACAATTATTATTAATGATAGCAATAATCAAGGCACTATTTAATGTGTAGCTATCATGCCCCTCAGCATTGATGACATAATACACTACCTAATTACCTCTGTCCAACCAACACAGAACAATACTTGCATGGTCTGAATACACAAGACTAAAATTAAAAAGAGGTAGAGCATTCTCACATATAGATTTTGTGATGTGTCCAAGCAGTTGGAAAGTAAAATAGCATTTTGGGCCCCAAGATACATAATAGCGTAAAAGGGTGCAAACAACAACAAAACCCCATCCCATGGCTCTCAAGTTTCTAGGCCTCTGCTGATCCCATGTTGTAATTTCTTACCTTTGTCTCTGTAGCTCCTCGCTTAGAACGCTCGAGTAATCTCCGCGTAACCTACGTAATCACGTCGTTTTCCTTTTATACACTCCGCGTATGCGTGAAACGCCGCCCTCGTCGCCGCCCATGACGGATCCTTTCCTCTTTTCCACGCCCCTAATCACTGTGAAACGGAAAGATGGCGATGTCACACGAGCGTGCATTAACCTCTCATCATGAGCATGAAGGGACAGAGGCAGGAACGTCCCGATCCAGGCCCAAACGCTACAAGGCAACAAATATGTCTTTACAAGAGATGGTGGAGATGGTGGACATAATGCGGAGGAAGGACTATGACGGGGATCATGGCCCATACAACACCCCTAACCGGAGGAAGGCTAAAATTATGGACAAGGTTGCGAGGAGACTTTATGCTATGTTTGGGGTCACCAGGTCCAAAGAGCAGCTCCGTAAACGTTGGTTGGACTTGAAACTGGTTGAGCCACATCAGGTAAAGAAGATCAAGAAAATTATTGATAAAAGTAGGTCCTTTTACTTATTTTTTTTGGCAATTGTCTTTCTTAATTTGTTGGCATGTATATTTCTACATCTGCCTCGTTGGCCTGGTTGTACTTTGCAACACATGTAGAATTTTTATGTGGTTTTTGTAAATAGGAATTTTTTCAACGATCGTAGTAGTAAACATCGTTCCATCACATCGTTTCTCAGAAATCCTATGTTGTTCCAGGAACAGCACACCTGGACATGGCTATTTGGCGTAAAACAACGTTTCTAAACATTGTGGAAAAGATGATGTGTTTGTTCAAACTTACTAGAATGTGAAAGGCAAACAGGATTCATTCACACAGTGATAATAAGCAGATGTTTTCACATCTGGACTCAAGAGGACATGTGTCTCCGCCAAAACTAGATTACTATTTTAGGGTCTCCGAAAAATCATTTTTATGGGGGCCATCTATGTGTGTCACTTCGCTAAAAAGGGGCAGTATCACAGCTTGGGCTAAGTCATATAAAAACAAAGGTTAGGTTTGGTGAAATAAGCCCAAAAACACAAAATTGTAAACCACTCCTAAGCAATGTTTGCGATTTCTGCCCTCCAATATCTGTGTGCTGATGAGTATACCTTTTGTTTCATGTTATTTAGGGGAAAGAAGAGGACAGCATTTGGAGGAGGCAGGGAAGCACAGACTCTCTAAAAAAAAAACATCTGCATGTGGAGGAGGAGGATGTGGAAGGAGTGGTGGAAGGAAGAGAGGAGGAAGAAGAAATTTTGGAAGGAGGAGTTATGGAAGAAGGAGGATTTATGGAAGAAGGAAAAAGAGATGTAGATAGGTCTGCACAATACAAATTTTTTTTTTTTTTTAGGGGATGAAGATGGTGTAAGCACATCTGCTACTCCGCATTTTTCTTTTTTGTTTACAAAAGATTTTTATTGTGAGTATAAAAATTAGAGTACAAGCATAGGTAAAAAAAACATAAACATAACCCTCTTTAGAGGAAAAATGATGACATGGTAACACACAAGGCACATTTTAGTGTTTTTGGTCATTGGGTGAGTATATGGTAATCAAGCAGCATATCACCAAAATTTAAAATGTATATAGAAAAATAAAGAATAATAAGAGATATAACATAGGCATCACATATTGACCTACCAATATGCCCATTTGGCCTCAAAGATGTGAATATTATCATGTATTGTGTGGTAAATTTTCTCTGATAGTTTTAATACTTCCATTCTATCTAGTACCTGTGACCATATAACTTTGTCAGTTCTCCAATTGAATGCGATCATCCATTGCACTGAACTGCATAGTGAATGGAGGAGTTTGGTGCATGGCGGGGGAATATCTGGAACATTTCCGTATAGAAGGCAAATTAATGGGGTGAGGGAAACTTTGTGTTTGGAGGAGTCTTCGAATTTGCGAGCTGCTTCATGCCAGATATGTGATAGACGTGGGCAGCTCCAGAAGGTGTGAAGCAGAGTACCCTCAGCACGGCAGCCCCTGAAGCAATCAGGGGAAACCGACGGGTAGAAGGTGTGTATCTTGGATGGTGTAAGGTACCACCTTGTAAATAATTTTGTTGGAGTTTCTCTAAAGGAAACTGCTTTGTTGCTTTTTCTGAGGTTTTCTGACATAGTATACCATGTGTCTGGGGGAAGGTTAATGTCTAGATCCGTTTCCCAGTGTAGCATGGGTTGGGTTTTTTCCGGTGTTGAGAAGTCATTCAGGTAATTATAGAGTCTAGAGATTGTACCTTTGTCTCTGGAGGAAGATTTGCATATCCTCTCAAAGATTGTAATATTAGGGTTCGTGGAGAGTGAAAAATGTGTTTGGAAGAATGATTTTATTAAGGAAAATCTTTCCTTTTCTGAAGAGGGGAGATTAAAGTCCTTCTGAAGGGACTCGAAACTTCTAAAAGTCCATTTAGATTGAAGTGATCCTAAGGAAGTCAGTCCACTATCTATCCAGATGGTGAATGAGTGTTTGTTTTTATACGCAAGAGGTAGTCTAGGATCACCTAGGTATGAAGTGAATGGGGAGATGGTTGATGCAAGTGAGAAAGTGTCTTGTATGTTTTGCCATAGTTTAAATGCGTGAGCAACTATTATGTTGCGTTTGATGAGGTCTTTATAAAGGACGTATTTGGACCAGAGTATCCCTTGTAAGTATGATGGGCATATGGAAGAGGACTCAAAGTTTATCCAAGGAACATTTTTATTTGGGGAAAACCATTGGGTTATTTGTGATAGGCGTGCTGCTAAATAGTATTTAAATAAGTTGGGAAGACCCAGACCACCATTAGATTGTGATTTAAATTGCAGGGCGTAACTATATCTTGGGCGCTTGTCAGCCCATATGAATTTATTAATGAGTCTTTGAAGTGCCTCAAGTTTAGATTTAGGAACGTTGATTGGTATAGTGCGAAAGTAATATAAAAGTTTTGGGAGTATGTTCATTTTAATTGCGCAGATTCTGCCCAAAAAAGAGATATGGTAGGAGGACCAGGCTTTTAAAAGAGATGTGATGCGTGCGAATAATGGGGTATAATTGGCTTTAAATAGACCATTGTAGAGGGGAGTGATGTTTACACCCAGATATTTGAATGAGGAAGAAATCCACGTAAAGGGGAAGTTGGATTGAAGAAGGGCTAGTTCCTGTAAGGGGAAGTTAATGGGTAATATTGAACATTTGCTTAAGTTAATTTTGAGTCCTGAAGCTTTATGGAAGAGGTCTAGTTGTTTGAGAAGTACAGGTAGTGAGGTATGTGGGTTTGTGATATATATCAGTGCATCGTCAGCATATAAGCTAACTTTGTATTCTTGATGTTCTTTGGTATACCCCCTTATATCCGGGTTATCTCTGATAGCTTGGGCTAAGGGCTCTATTGCTAAAGCAAAGAGGAGTGGGGATAGGGGGCAGCCCTGTCTGGTACCCTTACCTAGTGGAAAGAAATCAGAGTTGATGCCAGGCAATCGGATGCGGGTCTGTGGGGAGTTATATAGGGCGTTAAATCCCTGTAAAAATGCCCCAGTGATTCCAAATTTGGGGAGTAAGTAATTCAGGTAGGGCCAGCTGACACTGTCAAACGCCTTGTGGATGTCAAGACTAAGGAGACAGGTTTGACGTTTATGAAGGTTAGCGTCTTGAATCACGTTAGCCACTAGTCTGATGTTGTCTGTAATTTGTCTGTTGGGTATAAAACCGGATTGGTCAATGTGTACAAGGGGGGAAATTACTTTGGCGAGTCTATCTGCTAGGATCCTACCAAAGATTTTTAGGTCGTTATTTAGGACTGATATGGGGCGGAAATTTTGGGGTAGTGAATGATCTTTGTTGGGTTTGGGGATCAGGGATAGGTTTGCTAATAGCATTTCTTTTGGGAATGAATTTCCTTCTAGGATGTGATTGAAAAGGTTTTTAAGATGTGGGGCAAGTAGGGGGGCATATTTCTTATAGTACAAGGAGGTGTAACCATCAGGGCCTGGAGCTGTAGAGGATTTGAGTGATTTGATAATACGTATGATTTCATCTATTGTGCAGGGTGAGTTGAGGGAGTCAGCATGCTCCCGACTGAGGGAAGGAAGGTTAAGGTTTTCAAGCCAGGATTTTGCAGCCTCGTTTGGAGGGGAATTGGGATTTGACATAAGGTCCCGATAAAACGAGGTGAAAATTTCCATTACTTTTTGTGGGTGGGAGACCAGTTCACCATCATTGTTTCTAAGTTTGTATGTGTGTGTGGGGTTGTTGTCTTGTCTAAGTTTCCTTGCAAACATGGCTGAGTGGGAGTTGCAATGTAGCATGTATTTAGCTTTGGAGAATCTAAGGGATTTTTCAACATTGTTTGAGAGGAGTGCGTCTAAGGCTTTGCGTTTTTCTTGTATTTGCGCAGTAGTAGCAGGATCTACTGCATGGTGCAATTTGATATATAGATGGTGAAGTTCATTAGTAAGGCGTTTAATGTCTGCCTGTCTTTCTTTATTTTGGGATGCCGCTAAGCTAATAATATGGCCCCTCAAAACTGCTTTGTGGGCCACCCATATTGAGGTAGGTGGAGTTTCCTGATTGATGTTATCTGTAAAGTAGTTTTCTATGTGTGTGGATATGGTAGCCTTGCTGTTGGTGTTTGTTAGGAGGGTGTCATTGAGACGCCAGTTATGGGGAGAGGGAGATAGGCCTATGTATGATGTAGTGAATGTGCAAATGTTGTGGTCTGACCAAGGGCAAGGGTGAATCTGTGCTTGAGTGGAGTTGGCTAGGATGACAGGAGTGGAGTGTATATAGTCGAGCCTAGCATAGCAGTCATGTGGATGTGAGTAGTGGGTATATGCTTTGATCCCTGTGTTGTGAGCTCTCCATGTGTCTAATAATTGTGCTTTGTTGAGTAGTCTGTTTATAGTCTTAGAAAAGGATTTTGTATGTGGGGATATGGAACTTCTATCGAGGGTTGGGTGGGCAGCTAGGTTAAAGTCCCCGCCAATTAGTATGTGAGGTGAGTGGTATTTATCCAGTGTCTCAAAAAATTTGAGGAAAAAGGATGTATGAGTATCATTTGGGGCGTATACAGAGGCTATGGTGATTTCCCTATTGTTAATAGTGCCCTTAAGAATTATGTATCTACTCTCAGGATCTCTGAATACATGCTGAACATCAAAAATAATTGTGTTTCGTATAAGAATGGCAACACCTTTTGTTTTATTATCATAGGTGGTGAAGTATACTTGATTATAAGATTTATGAAAATATTTGGGGTGATTAGAGGAGGCAAAGTGGGTCTCTTGGAGTAGGATAATGTCTGCCCCAAGTTTTTTGTATTGTTGAAAGGCTTTTTTTCGTTTATTGGGTGAGTTAAACCCGTTTGTATTGTGGGAAATAATTTTAATACCCATAATCAGGATTGTGGTCAGCTATCAACAGAATAATCGGTACTATCAAAAGCCAGCCATATAGAGTAATGCCTGACTGGGTAGTGTATCTGTGAACACTGCAAGACCTGTCCCCTTGGTGTAGAAAACATTGTGAGTGCGAGAGATAGTTGTGTAGGCCTAGTATCTCTGAAATACATGTCAATAATTGGATATTACTTAGATACAAAAAGTATGGGTTATGTATACCTGTCGAAAGAAAAGAACAATAGAACTTATACTCTATGCATGTGTAAAATAAGTACGAATTTTTCAGTATTGATTTATAGGAGATATAACTCCTGGTGACGACCAGTTTCAGTAAAAGGGGTGAAAACCCTTTTGAACTGGTTATAGTCAAAATAAATATACTAAAGAGAAAAATAAAAAAAAACAATATGAAGGATAATAAAAAAAATTTATCCTTATCCTGCGTCAGATCCAGCCAGGTCATCTCAGAGGTGACCTAGATATGGGTCGAGGCAGGAGTGGGGTCAAACTAGCAACGGCGGACACACCCGGGCAAAGAACAGGTTAAACTGTAAGAGATTCTGCATGTCAATGCTGGCAACTAAAAAACTGCATTGCAGCAACAATAACCCTCTAATAATAGAGAACAGAGAACAGGCCCAAAGCATTTGACAATGGCATTAAATTGTTTAGGGGGGAATAGAAGAGAGATGTGATCCTGAGAATAGAGTTATGTTCATTTCAGCCAAGATGGTGTGGCCCAGGATGATTGTGTGGCAGTCTCGCGTAGACCCCTGGGATTCAGGTTTTAGGAAGTACAAAATGATTCTCCTTTTTGTGCATGAATTACATCTGGTTGCAGTAGAGAAATAACCTGTATGGCTGTGTACTTTGCACAGAAAAAGCCAATATTTTTGTAGGATGGAGGTAGCACTGTGCAAATAGCACTGGCTCATGAAGTGATTGTTGCAGCATCTTCTGAAATAGCTGTGTAGCTCAGTGAGGAGAATTGAAGTTCTTCCATTAGGGGGGAGTGAAGCTTACGTGGGGGATGTATATATCCCAGGTTTTCAGGTTGAGCTGAAGTAGTATGGAAGTCCTGGCATCCCCATGATTGCTCTGCAGAATGTGTGGCAGTCTCGTGTAGTACTCAGGTTTCAGAAGATACAAATTTATTCTCCCTTTTGTGCACAAATAGTGCCAGTTTTGTATTATAGAAATAATCTGTATAGCTGTGTGTCTTGTACTGAATAAGGAAAAGTGTTTGTTGGGTGGAGGTAGAACAGTGCAAAAATCACTGGCTCTTGAAGTGACCGTTGCAGCATCCTTTGAAGCAGCTGTGCGGCACAGTGAGGAGAATTGAGATTCTTCCTGTAGGGGGGAGTGGGGCTTTCGTGGGGGACATGTAAATCCCAGGTTTTCAGGGTGAGCTGAAGTAGGGAAGATCTGGTAGCTTCCTGTTTGCTCTGTAGAAACTGCAAATATGATTTACTTTGGCTTTGTGTGTAAATTTTTAAGTATTTGAGCTGTAGTATCTTGTTCTGCAGGATCTTTTAGTGGGGATAGTGCAAAGACATGATGAGACAGTTGAAGATTGGGATGGATTAATTTTGATGTGGGTTGAATAATCTTCTTTGGTCTCTCTGGCTGCGCCTGTTGGAAGGTGTAGACCAGATGGGAGAGGGTCGTGGAGTGACTGGAAGTCTCGGGTGGGGTTCATTGGGCAAAAGACCCAATTTAATCAGCAGCTCTTTACCTTCTATCACATTGTAAACTGTATATGTGGATCCATTGTGTGGAATTGTCAGTTTAAAGGGAAAACCCCAGCGGTATCTTATCCTGGCTGATTGTAGGACAGAAGTGACCTCCTTCATCCTGCGTCTTCTGTCTAAGGTGGCTGGGGAGATGTCAGGAAAGATTTGTACACGTTTCCCTTCATAGGAGATATTGTGGCTGTTTCTGGAGGCACGCATGATGTCTTCCTTTACTAGGAAATCCTTCATGCACATGATAATATCCCTGGGGGGGTTTTCAGGTGGGGGTTTAGGACGGAGGGCCCTATGTATCCTGTCACAGGCGAAGGCTGATATTGGTTTCTCTGGGAGAAGACCATGAAATATTTTGGATACTGCTGGTAATAAATCTGTGATGGTTTCAGGTATACCGCGCAATCTAATATTCTGGCGGCGATTGCGATTGTCCAAATCCTCGACCTGGGCTTGCATAAAGGCGAAGTTATCAGCCAGATTTTCATAATCCTTTCTCAGGTCATTATGTGCTAAGGAGAGCTCATCATGTTTTGTCTCTAATAGATCAGTGCGTCCTCCTATATTAGCAATTTCCTGGGAAAGTGCAGCGGTGGATTTATGCACTTCTTTTTCTATCTTTTCCACCAGTTTATTAAAGATTGATGTGAGACTCTCATCTAGATCAGCTTTAGAGAGGGGGGTGTTGTTGTACTCACGATTATCCATGCTTTTAGGAGGATGTGAGATGATTTCTTCCTCTCCCCACATGCTGCTGCTGGCGCCATTTTGGGACATCCTCCCTGCTCTCTGCTCCACGTTCAGAAGAAAGTTGGTCAGCGAGTGATGCTGTCTCCGATTTTTCTTCTTTTTTGTGCCTGGCATGCACCTCGAGTTCCCACAGGGGTGCTGATGGTTTTTATCCAGAAACGAGCGTTATAGCCCTGGGGAATCGGCCGTTATGTGCCCGGGTGTGGAGGAGAAGAGACTAGGCACTTCCCATCAGCGTCGCGCCGCGCATGCGCCCCCTACTCCGCATTTTTCACGTGGAAGTGCACAAATTATCATCAAGCCAATCATGGAGTGCAGCACAGAAATGGACAATATGAGGGAAAGGATGATTGTGATTGAACAAAATGTCAAAAATATCATCGACATGATGGGCCGTGTCCAAGACTGAACCCCCCCTGCCCCCTGCCCCGCCCCCCCCCCACCGTCTTTAAAAGTTTGAAATCAATACGCCAAAATTTGAAGATGCACACACAATGTGTCAACATGTGCTATCTGCCATCACAGGATATCGATTGTCTGTGCTTTGTGGGTACAACCCCTTCCTCGCTTCTCAAGTAGGTGAGAGGAAGGGTTTGCACCCACAAAACACATACATTGATCACCCATGATGGCAGATAGCACATGTGGACATTTGTCATGGTATCTCAGGAGAGAAATCCCCATTTTGCCCCTCACACAGAATGTGTGCATCTTCAAATTTTGGCGTGTTCCGGGGTGACATCAGACCATGACTGTTGTTGGGATTAAAAGTTTGAACTTTGTAAGTTCCATTGTTTGTACATTTTTAGATTTGGATTAAAAAACTGGTTTGGGGGCGGAGTCATCTAACATGGCGCCGTAGGAGAGCGGCGTGCTCCGAGCCTCTGATACTCCCCCTGATGAGGCTAAAAAGACCGGACTAATGAAGCTCTGAGGGAGCTAGATGGATGCACTAACCTGGGCATAACGAAAAGGATTGCAGTGTGGTGTGTGCTGTCTCCGGAGCGTCGGGGATCCCGTGTTGCGGCTCAGCTGATCCTTCTTAGGCTAGCCGTGTCCTGCACTCGGTGCTAGCGTGGACGGAAGGAGGTTGCCTGTGGCGGTGGACCCGACCCCCTCGAGCTGTCTTTCAGAGCGGAGGTACTTTGATCTATACCTGGCCGTGCCCGGCGTTTGGCTCCAGCTGGTGTGGGGGGTCGGCTCTCCTGTGCTGCTCCGAGTTGTGAGGCGGGTACCCGCATAGCGGGGATCAACTGAAGCGGACGCCGCCTAGCCGCCGGGGGAGAACGGAGAGGAAGGACCTTTAGGAGCGGGTGTCCCCGGGTCCTCGAGCAGTGGAGAGCGGGGAGCTGCAGAGAGCTGCCTGGGATCAACAAGTGTCACCGGGATAGACAGTATGAGAGATGAAAAATGACTCGGCAGTGACACCTGAAGGAACTCACCAGCAATAGCAGCAGCCACAAAATACAGTAAGAGAGAGGTGAATAGCAGAGAAGCTGGTAAGACTGATACAATCTTTTTTTATTTATTTTTTTCCCTCTCATGTATGCTGTATGCTGCCATATTAAGTACTGTGAAGCAATCATACGCAGAGTAAAGCAGAAAAAACCTGGCTAAATTCAGCAATACAGAAAAAAGGAGGAGGACATTGGCTATTGGCCCCTATTGATTTCAGTAAGGGACTGCCCAAATTAAGGGGGGGCAGTATATAAGGGAGGTGTACCCCGAGTACCCTAGGAAGCTCCCCGGGTATCGTCTATTCTTTGCCTAACTGGACTTGGTATCCATAGAAAGACATCAAAGAAAGTAGACAGAGGGAGGTTGGGTATATTCCAATTTACCCGAATCAACTGACTGTTACCCGACGGTATTAAATTGCTTAAACCATAAAGTAAAGGAGAATGGTGAAGAAGGCTGCCAAAGGTAATACAATAACATCCTATCTAGTGGCTGAAGGCTCTGGTAAGGGGGCAGAGAGCCCAAGGAAAAAAGGGACTCTAGCCTCCCCAGTAAAAAATACTGCTGACCCAGAAGTACACCATGCCCTAGAGGAGACCCCGAGAATGAGTAAGGATAAAGGTAAAAAGGGTATAACACCTGGGGGTAAAGGGGTAAGCAAGGATCAAAAATCACCAGAGAAACAGCAACAACCTGACTACCCCCCTGAAGGACCACAAGCCCCTCCTACCAAGCAAGATATGACAGATATAATGGAGATGATATTAAGTTTAGAACGGACAGTAAAAGGGGAGATGGGAGCAACAAGGAAAGACATACAGAGTGTGTTACAGAGGGTAGAAGGTATAGAAGAGCAATTGGAAGAGCACAAAAATGCAATTAATGAACTGAGAGGCCGTGCAGATAATGATTGGATAGAGATAAGAAACACACGATATAGATTGGAGGACCAAGAGAACCGCAGCAGGAGGAAGAACTTGCGGGTAAGGGGCCTCACGGAAGAGGTAAAGGATGGAGAACTTGGTAACACTTTGCGAGAGATATTTAACAAAGCGCTTAAACGAGAGCCAACTGCCCAGATGCATTTTGTAAGGGTACACAGAATACAAAGGTCACATAATGCCCAGAGGGATTCACCAAGGGACACTATAGTAAGATTCCAGGACTTTGATCAGAAAGAGCTAGTGTCCCAAAGTACAAGAAATTCAGTCTCATTGGACTATAAAGGTTTATTGCTGCTTATATTTTCAGACCTATCCCCAGAAACTTTGGCACGCAAAAGGGCGCTGAAACCGGTGACGAACCATCTCCGGGAAAAAAATATTATCTATAGATGGGGGTTTCCTGCTTGTCTGTCGGTTAAAAATAAGGGTGTGTCGGCGTATATTCGGTTCCCTGAAGATGTAGAGGAATTCTGCAATAAACTAAGTATACAACACATAAAGGTGGATAACTGGGAAAGAAGACCCCCGGAGTGGAAGAGGTGGAAGGACCAAGATTGGAACAGAGCGTAGTGCTTAGAATATAGGTCATGAACTACAAGAAACTAAAGAATCCGAGAGATCATCCCCCCTTTTTCTCTTTTCGGGGATGCCCTTTTTGCTGATTTTTTTTCTTTTTTCTTTTTTTTCTTTTTTGCCTTGGTTTTTGCCCTCCTCTGTTCCCCTCCTCCTCCCCTCCTCCTGAGGGGGGAGGGGGGCCAGCGGGGGGAGAGGAGGGAAGTGTTAAGGGTTAAGTGTCATGTGGGTTCGGTCAGGTCTATGGGGGGGGGGAGGAGGCACGGAGTAAATGTGTTCCCCCCCTCGGTCCGGGGGATATCCCTAATTAGGGGGATGGAAACCGGTTGCGGGGGGGACATGTTATAGGCCCCAAGAAAGGCCCGCTCGGCAAGCCGCCTGGATGGGCACGGATCGAGGGAGTCTAAACATTGATAGAGGGGTCTCAAGGATTCCCCACAAACCCCAAAACTCCAATGAAACTTATGGGCGGGGAGGACTATACCGGTACTGTTATGTATAGGTTCAAAAACCTTGGTGATTCACATTAGATAAGTTTAAGAAAAAGTTTATTTGAATATAGACATCATGGACAAAAATAAAAACCACATCACATTAAAACATGTTACAAAAATACAAACTTGACCACAGTCTGGTCACCGGTTGTGCAATCCCATTTCTTAACAAGAGAGGTGGGGTATCGGTGAGAAAATTGCAATCATGAGACCAACAGTCTCTAGTCTCGACTAGTTTCGCTTTCGCTTCGTCAGGAGACGGTCTAAAATATAACATAGAACATATATAAGACATTAAAAACAACAACACATCGATGTTTATCTATATCGGGGGTTTGTGTGGTAAACACCCCAAAGAGTTATAAGATGCGTAATGGGGGAATTTTTGTCACATCATGTCTCCTACCTAGTAGCACAGCGTCCCTTAGCCCCAGAGAGGGGGTCCCAGGCAAACAGTGGATAAGTATCTCACACGTGGACCGAGACCAAGTCTTTGAGGCAGACCTGGATAATAAGGATATGTGTCAATGGTGATGATAAGTTGATTACATATTGTCCAATGTGACTTAGAGTCCAATTATTTCCAACCATTAAAGATCCATCCGCAGGTTTTAAATCAACCTGGGAAAAAGTTCTGACTCAGTGTAGTCTAGATCTTATGAAAACTCTAATTAACCAATACATACTTGACATGGTGCTACTGGACGGGGAGATTGAACGTCTCAGTACCCAGTACCAACATGTAATGGATGTCACCTCATTCTCGGACAAATGGAAGGAGGTCAGGGTACGACTGGAAGAACTTAATAAGGACATTATCATTAAAAAACAAGCAAAATTTGTGAAAGATAAGCTGGCCTTCTCAGAAGGCTATGCCTATAAGTGGGCAGACCGCACATCAGGCCGTAGAGGACCCCCAAGAGGGCAACCTCCGCCCAGACATACGACGGCCAATTCTGAATCTGACTCTTCTGTTTCTTCATCCCGGTCCTCTAATGTAGGTACACGACTGCAGGGATTAGCATCAACTAATGCCACCCGTAAACGTCAACGAAGAACAGGAGGCACCCCACCGACTGCACCTAGGAAGGGTAAAAGAACGTCCACATCACATCAGTCCGCCCATACACCAGGTGAACCCTCACCTGAGGCCAATATGACTGCAGGGACGACTACTCCAGTGACGACACTACATCACGTAATCCCAAAGGTACTAAGCTCTGTTGCGGTCAATCCTAAAAAGGCCCTATTGGACCTAGATTTTTTAGACCTGACCAAACAACTGAAGATAGATACATTTGTACGCAAGGGGTCTCTGACCACCCCTCTGCCGGCCACACCTCTTCCCAACCAGTCTCTAACTCAACCAATCTAAATATTGTTAACCTGACACCGACCATTTTGTCCACTGATGAAATATCAGTGTTACAATTGGGTCTGGGCTTTTGTCCTACTGATCCCATACACGTAACAGAAACGATTAAAGATCTCTATATTTTCGCCCGCAATCTAACCTTTAAATTCCTTTTTGACAAAGACCGTCAGAACCTAGCTTTGGAGCGTGAATTGACCGAACGCACAAAAGACTTTACGATGAAAGAATTTAGGGCTCTGAGGGACCTAATGTTGCTGTATGACGAGGGATGCACCGATGACCCCTCGACACCCCTGGAGAGTGGGGGTGCTGGAGTCAGCGGTGCACCCCCTGTTGTGCCTGTCGAGACGACCCCCTATAACACTAATAAATCGAAAAAGTTCAAACCCGGCTCCCGTAAATTCCCTGACCTAATGACCTGTCCGGCCATTTGGGCATTCCTACAACAGACCATTAAAGATCTGAAGCGAAGTCGATGGCAATCCTTCCATCCCAATCTTACCTCAAACCAACAAAAAGCCCTGTCTTCACTGCAGCAACGTAATGACATTGTTGTGAAACCGGCCGACAAAGGCGGTAACATTGTCATTATGACGCATGACCAGTATCTTTTGATGTGTTACAATGTATTGGATAATACAACATGGTATCAGCCTATCCCAGTCAGCAATATTCAGTTATATGTCAATGAATTTATTGACATTTGTACTGAGGCTTTCTGGAGTGGTTACATAGATCAGGATACTTTGAACTATCTGATTCCAAAGCATCCTCGAACTCCCACGTTCTATACACTGCCTAAAACCCACAAACAGCTGGCACGACCTCCTGGTCGCCCAATTGTCTCTGGAATAGGTTCATTGACAGATCATGCAAGCAAATTTGTTGATTATTTCTTAATTTCCCATGTGCAGAGCCTACCATCTTATATTCGCGATACCTCAGACCTTTTGTGCCATCTGGAGGGGATCCAGGTCCCTCCGGACTCCCTGCTCGTGGCCATCGATGTGGAGGCATTATACTCTAGCATCCCCCACGAGCAGGGAGTCCGGACGGCCAGATCCTTCCTCATGGAGGAGGAACGCACACTATGGCCTCGTAACGAATTCATCCTTAAACTCCTGACATTTATTCTCACTAGGAATTATTTTTTATTTGAAAATCAGCATTTTTTACAAAGCCAGGGAGTGGCCATGGGCACTTCCTGTGCACCTTCTTATGCTAATTTATTTTTGGGCGCTTGGGAACGGAAGATTTTTTCTAATGAGGAATATGATATTTACCTTCAACATATCACATGTTGGTATCGTTTCATAGACGATGTCTTCGTTATTTGGACAGGTTCTAGTCAATTACTACAGGAATTCATTAATTTACTCAATCAAAATGCTGACAATCTGTTTTTTACGTATACTTTTGATGATTCTCGGATCCCTTATCTGGATCTGACAATCATCAAGAATAAGGACGGCATGATAGTCACGGATTTATTCCGCAAACCAACGGCAGGAAATACCCTCTTACACGCCTCAAGTGCCCACCCACATTCTCTTATACAAAGCATACCATACGCGCAATATTTGCGCTTGCGGAGGAACTGCACTTTGGAGACAGATTTTTGTACACAGGCAAATGCACTACGCGAGCGCCTACTCTCGAGAGGGTATACTCGATCAACCCTTAGGAGGGCCTTTAACAGGGCGAAGGCCCGAACTAGATCCTCCCTTTTATTTCAACAACCGCGGGTGGCTAGACCCTATACTGCAAAAGTTGTTACGAAATTTTCTGCACACCATGATCAATTGCGATCTATTCTTGGAAAACATTGGCACTTGTTGAGTGACCACCCTATACTTCAAAAACACGTACGTGCAACCCCCGAGTTGGTGTTCCGTAGGGCAAATGCCCTCAAAAGTCGTCTGACCAGTAGTCACTATAAACCGCTAAAATCAAGAACAAATGGACCTAGAGGTACATCGATGTGTGGTTCCTGCCCCCGATGTCAATGGATCCTCCCGGGCCATAAACATATTTTGCCCAATGGTGAGGTATTTACCCCACGTTTCTCAGTGGACTGTGGCACCACTGGAGTAATTTATCTCATGACATGTGAATGTCGTGCATTTTACGTGGGAAAAACCATCAGGGAACTACGCCAACGAATAGGTGACCATATATACCATTCAACGAACGGTAAACTTACAACCATTGGTCGACATATAGGACTATATCATAAATTCAATCCCCATGTTATAAAGTTTTTTGTGTTAGAGGTGGTACCCATGGATCCACGAGGAGGGGACAGAGACAGAACGCTACTTCAGCGTGAGTGTCTCTGGATCGAGAGACTGGGGGCGACTATATCCCCCGGTCTCAACGAAATGAACTCGTTCAAACCCTTCCTTTAATATTTTGGATTTCAGTCAATTCATTTTAAGGAGACGTTAGAGGGCCAAATTGAGGCCCCTTGCTCCTCTCAATTGTCTGATTTATCCAGAGTCAGACACTTTATAGGCAAAACGTGTTTTCAAATGTCCCCCACCGGGGTTTAGGAGACAAAAAATCTTTGTTTCCTGACATGGTTTAAATGCCGATTCAACCCTCCATTAGTGTCACCCAGACACCACTTTAGGAGAGCTACACTGTTTTTAAATATCTTGCAATCAGCCTCTTGCAACACAGGAGGCTGCTTTACATAGCTATATACTGAAATGGTCTATATTGTTGTATAAATTGTCAATTGCAATGTATATGTATCATAAATTATAATTAAATATGCTAATGTTTTTGATTACTAGGTTTGACGCTGTCAATCATGTCTCCATACCATAATTGTCCACTAGACCCCTTTGATTGGTCTCCCAGCAGCTTTTCCTTCGAGTTTAGCACATCTGACCCTTCAGGGTCGCAACAACCACAATACAAATTGACCATATCATTCTAGATCATCGGTTATTAGAAGGACTGAGAAGTGTAGACATAAAATCTATAACGTTGTCAGACCATGCCCCAGTGGTGATGTCCCTAGATGTTGGGGAGGTCCCGCTGGAGCAGAAAACATGGAAAATAGATGAATCTCTCCTAAATAACATCAAGATAGCTGATGATCTGGAAAGGGATATGTGTCTATTCTTTCAGGAGAATAACATAGAAAATGTAGCCCCTTTGACGTTATGGGAAACACACAAGGTATTCATGAGAGGGAGGGTGATCGCTGAAAAAGTTAAAAGAAAGAAAATTAGGCAGGCACAGAAGCAAAGGCTACTAGAAGAAATTTGGAGTCTAGAACAGCTACATAAAAGATCACAGGTAGAAGAGGTCTACAAATCATTAATTAGGAAGAGAGAGGACCTATGTAACCTATTAGAATTGGAAACTAAATGGGTATTCAATAAAATGAACAATAATTTTTATGCTATGGGGAATAAACCAGGGAGATCCTTGGCAAGGACTATCAAACCAAGAAACTCACAAAATTTTATTCTAAAAATAAAAGATAAAAAGGGAGAACTGAGACACTCTACGAAGGAAATAATTAGAATATTTCAGGAGTATTATCAAAATTTATACAAGGTTAATCAAAAACAAGGCATAATAGAAACCCAGAATAAGAGAATGAAAATTAAACAATATCTAGAAAAAGTAAAGATCCCGGGCCTATCGGAGGAAGTAATTAGTAATTTAGAAAGGGAAATTACAAAAGATGAAATAAGCCAAACTATAAAGAACATTAAGATGGGAAAAAGTCCTGGTCCAGATGGGTACACCTCAGCCTACTACAAGAGATTTGGAGAGATTCTAGGGCCCTTCCTCCAGAAGTACATGAATTCCATCGGGGGAGGTATGAGAATACGCGAAGAGGCCCTAGGGGCTCACATAACCCTGATCGGAAAAGAAGATAAGGATCCCTCTGTATGTGCAAGTTATAGGCCCATATCCCTGATCAATGTGGATATAAAAATCTACTCAAAAATCCTGGCTGAGAGAATAAGACCACTCTTGCCAGAACTGATAGAGAATGACCAGGCGGGATTTGTACCGGGGAGGGAAACGAGGGACAATATTCTGAGAGCCTTGTTTTTGATACAAAAGGCCAAAAAAAGTAAAGAGTCAATACTGTTTCTGTCATTGGATGCCGAAAAGGCGTTTGACAGGGTGGACTGGGAATTTTTGCTAGCCACCCTGTCACATGTCGGATTGGGTCCAAACATGCTTAGGTGGATTGGGGCATTATACTCTAGTCCCTCGGCCCAGGTGAGGGTGAATGGCACCCTGTCAGATAGATTCCCACTTTACAACAGGACCCGTCAGGGATGCCCGCTTTCTCCCCTCTTGTTCGTCCTGACATTGGAGCCGCTAATGGAGACAATAAGAAGGAACCAGGAAATAGAGGGAATAGAAGTGGGAGGGAAGGAGCATAATATCTTTGCGTTCGCGGATGACATGCTGTTGTATGCATCTAATCCGAGGGAAACACTTCCAAGGATAATAGCTGAATATGAGAGATACGGGGAGATCTCAAATTTAAGAATCAATCAAGAGAAAACAGAGATTCTGAGTATTTCGGTGGGTCATAGAGAACGCAGAGATCTGGAAGCTCTATATTCATTTAAGTGGAAGCAGAGGAGAATGAGATATCTGGGGGTCTTCCTATCTACTACTGAAAGGTACATATATGAAGATAATTATATACTTTTATTAAATAAATTAAAGTCAGATTTAAAAGGTTATAGCGTAAGCAGAGTGTCTTGGTTAGGAAGGATAAATACAATAAAGATGATGATATTACCTAAAGTTCTATATATTTTCCAAACCCTCCCGATAGGAATCCCAGAAGCCTTTTTCAGAATTCTGGGAAGGATAATTAGGGGATTCATATGGAGGGATAGGAAATCGCGTATAGCAGTAGAAACTCTGAACAGATCTAGACAGGAAGGAGGACTCCTACTACCCAACTTTAAACGGTATTATGAGGCCTCGGTACTGAGGAGGATGACGGACTGGTTCCTGAGTGAGGGAAGGGAGAAAAAGAAATGGGTAGAAGTAGAAGAAAGCCTAAGTGCTAATAAACTAGGAGGAAGAATATGGGTGCCGAAACAGTATAGGGGACTACCCCAAGATATCCCCATAATCACAAAAGAAACATATAAAATCTATGATAGAATATGTAAAAGGGAAGAATGGCCATACAATAGTCCACTGATGCCTCTTACGGGCACAGATTACTTCAAGCCAGGGAGAGAGGGAGGCATATACCTGAGGTGGGGAACTTTAGAAACATTAAAATTGATGGACTTGATGAAAGGTGAGGGCTTATGCTCCCTCTTAGAACGAGAAAAATATGGAGTATTCCCAGGAGACACTTGGAGATACAGGCAAATCAAACATTTTATAAATACTTTGCCGAATCCACTACGAGCCCCTAATGATTTAAACCAATGGGAAAAATGTACACTCCGGGGAGGAATAGCAAAGCAGGGACTCTCTAATATCTATAAGATTCTGACACCTAATGGCAAGCTGGAGGCACTTAAAATAGTTGAAAGCTGGGAAGCAGAATTGAACCAAACAATATGTATAAAAAAAAAAGGAAGATACTTGAATATGCCCACTCTACGTCAATGGACGCTAAGGTTAAGGAAATGAACTATAAGCTTCTCTGTAAATGGTATTATGTTCCAACGAAAATGCACAAGATAGATAGAGGGATATCACCCCTATGCTGGAGAGAGTGTGGGAGGGAGGGATCCCATGCTCACATATGGTGGCAATGCCCCCTGATTCAGGAATATTGGAAGGAGGTATTGGCACAGATAAAGGAGATCAGCGGATATGAGGTAAAACAAGACCCCTGGGAATGCCTATTTCATAATTCAGAGATGACAAGGAAAAAATATAGAGGATCATTGGTCCCGCATCTATTAAATGGAGCTAAGATACTTATCCCCAGGAACTGGAAGAAAAAAGAGGCACCCACTATAGAGGAATGGTTCCGTGAGATAGATAGAATCAGAGGGATGGAGGAACTGTGGTCATTCCACGGTAACTCTAGGAGGGGACACGAGGAGGTATGGGAGGGATGGAGGAGGTTCAGGGAGAGAAGGAGGGGGGAGGGAGGAGGTGTGGGAAGAGGAGATGTAGATGTTTGAGGTCTCCCTCAATTACCCTCCCCTTCCTCACTTAAATTTTTTTTTCCCTCTCTTTCTCTCTTTCGTTTTCTCTCTCTCTCTCTTTGTGGATCACTAAGGGAAGAGGTAAGGAGTAGGTGTACTCCCTTTAGACTTAAGATGATTTAGCATCTATATATATATATATATATATATATATATATATATATATATATATATATATATATATATATACATTGGGAAGGTCAGAACGCTTCCCCTGGGGGTTTGCAGTGTTTTTTTTTTTTTTGTTATTACTAAGGGTAAGAGGTAAGGGGTAGGTGTAGTCCCCCTTAGATTTAAGATGGTATAGCACCTATATATATACACATTGGGAAGGTTAGAGTGCTTCCCTCGGCGGTTTGTGGTGGGGGTTATTTTTATTTTTATTTTTTTCCCTCTATGGGGCTCCTCTATCTCCCTCCCTCAGAGGATAGGGACGGTAGAAGCCCCCCTAAATTCACAATACAATAGAATCCTTCAACTTTAAAATAGGAAGGTCATTATAGAATGCTTTAAACTAAATTGGATGCACATATGGGTGCGTTTATTTATTTATCCCCCCCCCCTTTCCCCCCGACTTCTTCTCACTTGGAGAGAGAGGAGTGGGTTAGGCCTTTCAAATTCATCTTTTCTTTTGGCTTGTAGCCATCACTTAGAAATATAAAGTATAACTGAATAAGTAGTGCACCTGGGTGTCCCTCACTAAGGGAATGATCTAGTCAGACTGCACATACCACAGTGAGAAATATTGGGTGGGTCTCTTTTTTTTTTTCCTCTCTCTCTCCTTTTTCCCTTCCTCTCACCCTCCCTACTTCTCTACACCCTACCATTCCCTGTATAGCCGTACCTATTTGTATATACCCCAGAGAGGTTCTCTCTTTTCTTTAAGTGAATTAGGGTGAATGTCATAAAGAGGGGCACAAGGCGCGGAAGAGCATAGGATGAAGTACTATCCACTCTTAAAAAAAGAGCCACCATAGATTAACTAACATAAGGTACTATAAGGAGACCATGTATGTGTTGTTATATGTATGTCAATGTATAGATGTAAGAATATGTTTGCTGATGTCAAGTCTTTGTCAAAAAAAATGTTTAATAACATTTTTATTGGAAAAAAAAAAACTGGTTTGGATAATCCATAAAAAAAAAAAAAAAAATTCTAAATAATAAAAAATAAAAAAAGCCACGTTTTGCAAAAAAAAAAAATTTTGGGCAAATGAACAAGTTGCAAATAAAAAATGTAAACCAAAAAACACAAAAAAGAGTGGCTTCTTCTTTCTATGCTCAATACCCAGTTTGTAGATGAGTGACTAATGTGCAATTGTGGTTATTTACTAAAACCTGAAAACTACATTTGACACTAGAAGTGCACTAGTTGGAGAACCAGGAAGACAGATAAAAAGAGAAAAAGCAATAATGACAAATAACTGTATAAAGTCCAATGGTCTAATTATTTATTATTTTTTGGAATATTTCTTTCTTTTGGGGGCCGAATTAGAAAGAAATATAATCAGGCATAGCAATGGCCCCCCGACCCATGAAGTACTCAACATATTTGTCGCGTACCTCACAAGCAGATTGGGTGGCCAAGCCAGCGCGACCAGTGTCCAGCCCAGGAAGGGTATCTGAGGGTAGTCCTGCCTCAGCACCGATGTTGGGTAGGTACACCTGGGAGTGCCTGCGTAAAAAATTGTGCAAAATGCAGCAGGCAAAAACAACAGTGTTCAATTTATATTCCGCCAGGTGTATCGCTGTCTGGAACAGGCGGAACCGGCTGGCGAGTATCCCAAAGGCATTCTCGACTACCCTCCGGGCTCTGGCCAGCCGATAATTGAACACCCTCCTCTCCGAGGTGAGGGTCCTCTTGGGAAAAGGCTGCATGAGGTGAGGTCCAAGCCCGAAAGCTTTGTCCGCTAAAAAAACAAACGGAAGTCCTTCCACATTGTCTTCATCCGGTGGCAGTTCCAGACCACCAGTTTGTAGACGCCTGTAGAATTCAGTCCGCGCGAACACTCCCCCATCAGACAGACAGCCGTTCTTCCCCACGTCCACATACAAAAATTCGTAGTGTGCCGACACCACCGCCATCAACGGGATACTATTAAAACCTTTGTAATTAAAATAGTACGACCCCGAACGGGGTGGCGGCACTATGCGGACGTGTTTCCCATCTATTGCTTCTCCGCAGTTTGGAAAATCACAATGCAGGGCAAATTGGGAAGCCACAGTCTGCCATTCCTGTGGCGTGGAGGGAAACTGTGGGGACAAACAAAAAACAAAAATTAGTACTTTGGCACATAAACATTGCAAACACAATACAAAAACCATCTTTGTGCAACATCACAGTATTCACATTTCAGAAAATAATTGTGGAGTGAGTATTTCTGGCCACAAATATAGGCCCACTTAATTATCAGACTCCACACCTCTCTGATGGGGCAATAAACATTTTTAGGGGGGGGGCAGAACTACAATGGAGTAGACAAAAAAATGCCTCTAAAAAAATAGGCTAGGTGTGTTTGTCTCTAGGATAGCATGCTGGACAGGTTAATAGTGGTAAGGTAAAAATATGCAGGTAGGCCAACAAAAAGAACATGGAAAGCTTATCAACATGCATGGGGAGAAAAGGAAACATTCAACACACAGCATATTACAATCATGGTAATTAGGGAAAAAAAACAAGAAATACAATACTTTAGCATACATTATTAAAGACATAGGGCCAGATTCACGTAGCTCAGCGGATCTATAGATCCGCTCAATCTACGTTAATTAAGATCCGCTCCCGCAAGTTTAGGAGGCAAGTGGCTAATTCACAAACCACTTACCTCCAAACTTGCGACGGCGGATCCTAAATCCCCCGGCGGAATTCTAATTCCGCGGCTAGGGGAGTGTACTATTTAAATCAGGCGCGTTCCCGCGCCGATTTAAATGCGCATGCGCCGTCCGGGGAATTTCCCGGCGTGCATTGCTCACACTGACGTCACTAGGACGTCAGTGGTTTCGACGTGAGCGGGACTTGCGACGCGCGTGTTCGTGAATCGGCGTATGCAAACGACGTTGGAAAATTCAAATTCGACGCGGGAACGCCAGCTATACTTAACATTGGCTGCGCCTGCTAAAAACAGGGGTAAGTATACGACGGGAAAACCGCTACGGAAACGACGTAAGAACACTGCGACGGGTCCGCGTACGTTCGTGAATTTGCGTATCTCGCTGATTTACATATTATTTATCGTAAATCAGCGGGAACGCCCCCGGCGCCATTTTTAAATTGAAAAAAAGATCCGACAGTGTAACACAGTGTAACACTGTCAGATCTTAGCCCTATCTATGCGTATCTGATTCTATGAATCAGGCGCATAGATAGGACCAGTGTAAGTCAGAGATACGATGGTGTATCTGTAGATACACCATTGTATCTCTTTGTGAATCTGGCCCATAGATTGTGATGTTAAAATGTGGAAACTTACCTTAAAATACTCCTCCTGCAGAACTTGCATGATGGCAGAACACGTGTCCGGTATGATGATCCCAAGCGCCTGGGGAGAGATGCCTGTCGAGAACTTGAGGTCCTGCAGGCTCCTCCCAGTTGCCAGGTACCGCAACGTGGCAATAAGCCTCTGCTCAGCCGTGATGGCTTGGCGCATCACAGTGTCCTGCCCCGTGATATAGGGGGGCAGAAGATCCAGCAGATGGTGGAAAACGGGGTCCGTTATACGGAGAAAGTTCCTGTAGTCATCAGGATTATTCTCCTGGATTTCCCTAAGCAGAGGTATATGAGAGAATTGGTCATGCTGGCGCAACCAATTCTTGGCCCATGAACTCCTCCTCCCCCTGTTTCTGACCAAAATCCTGGTTTGATGACAAAATCCAGAACCAAGCCCATATCCAGCACCAACTCGAGTAAAGTGACGCTGCTGCTCCATCATGGCTTCAAACTGGCCGGCTGGTCAGTCAAGAACGCACTCAAACAGAAAGCACACCCAAATCCAGCAATACCTGCAAAGAACGAGCGACAAACAGATACGAGCGGACAGGACGCCACTGCAAAGCAGAAACGACCTGAAAGCCTGCACTGATTGCCAACTACGATCCCACAAGCACACACTGAACCCGAGAATATGACCTGTAAAGCGCAGAGACTGAAAAGCGCGAATCGGCTCTAACCAAACCTTCGCTAACACGCGGGAACACGTAACTAGCAAAAGCGGAACAGAGGGCGGCGCCGTAAGCTTTGGCCTTTCCCTTTATAAGTCGTATGTGGTTTACGTGCCCGCGTTCTGATCCGAGGGGATTTTTGTCCGCTGGTGTGTACGCACATCAGGCCAACGGACAATTCAGACAATTCAGCCTTGTCCGCTGGAAACGGTCCCTCGGACATGTTTCATCGGTCATGTTCGGTCGTGTGTACAAGGCCTTAGAGGCATGATCAGACAATGTGAATGATTCCCTCAGAAGTATCTCTGAAGAAATGGCCTAGAGCTCTCCTATTCAGGAAACCAGGCTAGCATCGTCCTTTTTGGGGGAGGCCTCTATTGATGTTATTCGCCTAGTGGCTCGAGTAATGTTGTCAGCGGTCACTGCCCGTCGTGCCTTATGGCTCCATCCCTGGTTGGCGTATCCAGCTTCAAAGCAAGCTTGGTGCCGCATTCCCTTTAAGGGCTCCTCCCGCTTTGGCAATACACTCGATAGTGCCATTTACCGTGCCACAGGTGGTAAGTCGGGGGTTCCTCCCTCAGGATAGGCGTTTACAAAATCAGAAACACACCTTTTTTTCAGAGCACAGAATACAGACCGTGCAAGGGAAGCACGCAGCTTCAAGGCCCTGGAAATCCAGACAGTCTTCTTTCAAGAAGCAAACTAAGAGTACTCCTTCTAGTAATCAGGAGTCTACTGAAAAGTCTTTCTGAAATTGGGTGACCTCAATTCGAGATTTTTTGACCATCAAGACGGTCTCTTCAGGCCACACCTGGGTCTTCAACAACAACCCCATGCTCAGATTCATGCCTACAAATCTTCCATGTACAGAAGAAAAGAAACAAATCCTATTGGCTTAGGTAAGCTCTTTAGTAACTCAAGGCGCAGCCATTACTGTTCCAGAGGGCGAACGAGGCGAAGGCATGTACTCCCCTTTGTTCATGGTACAGAAAAGAACAGTACCTGGAGACCAGTAATAGACTTGACTCATCTCAACCAATTTATTCGGAAAGAAATTCAAAATGGAGTCACTATTGACAATCCAGCAGTCAGTCCATCCAGGAGATTGGTTAGTGTCAATAGACCTGAAAGACGCATACTTTCACGTTCCAGTGGCGGCAGACTATCAAAAGTATCTCCGCTTTGTGGTAGGCAATCAACACTTACAGTTCACCTGCCTACCATTTGGTCTCACAACGTCACCTCGGGTGTTCTCCAAAGTTCTGTTAGCCGTTGTGGCTCTCCTCCGAGGGAAAGGAGTTCATCTTCATCTTTACCTAGACGATCTCTTACTTCTATCTCAAGACAGAAGTCAACTCCTGGAACACAGGGACCTAGTAATTGCCACTCTCCAAGAATTCGGATGGCTATTGAATTTGGAGAAGAGTCATCTTGTTCCAACACAATCTCTGGTATTTCTAGGTGCCCTCTTCAACACAATAGAAGGCACCATTTCATTGCCCGAAGAGAAAATTGCAACAATCCGGGACAGGATACGCACAACACTTGCTGCTCCTCACCTATCTGCTCTTCAATGTTTTGAAGGTGATTGGCACCATGGCAGCCACCATTCCTATGGTGAAGTGGGCTCAGTGACACACTCACCCATTCCAAAAGGGTTTCTCCAGCAATGGGACTTCCCCAGCAAGAGTCAACGCATCATGCTCACTCAACCCATGAGAAAGTCTCTTCTGTGGTGGCTTCAGGGGAAGAATCTCCGCAACTGTCATTCGATCCGTCCCATCACTTGGGTTACAATAACCTCAGATGCCAGCAATCAGGGCTGGGGCGCTCATTGCCTGACAGAAATAGCTCAAGGCAGGTGGAGCACACCTTCTCAAGGAACTGTAATACACAAAAGACACACAAGCTTCTGCGCACGGGTGGGTTGTCCGACAGTTAGTCACTGTTTCCACATGAGAACTTCCACAAAATCAAAACTGGTAACAAAAGCCTTGCTGCCCTTCAGGGATGGGGAACATCCTAGCAGAGAACAAAAAGAAGAAAAAGAAAGGCGCACCAGCCTGGTGTATTACCGTTTGACAGTTTAATAAATGGGTAAGATAAAATAAAAGTACTCACAAACGAGATAGTAAAAAAGGCTTGTCAACAACGGTATGAAGATAAATATCCCTCGAGCCGCAATCCCAGATAGGGGGGGAAGAGG
Source organism: Rana temporaria (assembly GCF_905171775.1). Lineage (NCBI taxonomy): Eukaryota > Metazoa > Chordata > Amphibia > Anura > Ranidae > Rana > Rana temporaria. Next base: position 272,825,892 of record NC_053489.1, read on the forward strand.
TATGTCACTGCCGGCTGACGCGTTTCAAGGCAGCAGAGGCCTCTACATCAGAGCTCAGCAGTCTCTGATGAAGAGGCCTCCGCTGCCTTGAAACACGTCAGCCGGCAGTGACATACCTCTTCCCCCCCCTATCTGGGATTGCGGCTCGAGGGATATTTATCTTCATACCGTTGTTGACAAGCCTTTTATACTATCTCGTTTGTGAGTAGTTTTATTTTATCTTACCCATTTATTAAACTGTCAAACGGTAATACACCAGACTGGTGTGCCTTTCTTTTTCTTCTTTTTGTTCTCAAGGAACTGTATCCAACATACTGGAGCTGCGAGCTGCCTTTCAGGTGCTCATATCCTTCCGCCATCTATTAATGGATTCCTCTGTGATGCTCAGGCTGGACAACACAACCGCTGTTGCTTACATAAGGAAGCAGGGTGGAACCCGCAGCTGGTCTTTACTCCAAGAGGTGGAGCCAATTATGAATTGGGCCCAGAAAAACCTAGCCAACATCTTGGCAGTGTACATTCCCGGGGTCCAGAATGTTCAAGCGGACTTTCTATCATAAATCCAATTGAACAACAGCGAATGGTAACTGCACATAGAAGTGTTCAATTGGCTTCTAACACTGGGAGTGTCCCCAGAAGTGGATCTGTTTGCATCCCCATACAACCTCAAGTTGATCAAGTATTATTCGAGGTTCCAGGATCCACAAGCCTATGGGATAGACACTCTCACAGATCGATGGAAATTCAGCATAGCATATGCCTTTCCACCAATACCTGTAATTCTTCAGTTTCTTCGCCGATTCAGATCAGAGGATGTAGAAATCTTAGCAGTGATTCCATTTGGGCCCAACAGGCCATGGTTTTCCCTCCTAACGCTTCTCAGTTACCGTGACTCGATACCTCTTTCCCTCAGACCGGATCTCCTCTCTCAGGGCACAACGTTGCACCCATGTCTGGCTCATCTGGACTGCACCTTTAGAGTGTGATTCTTGAGAGGGGAAGGCTTGAAGCATTAGGATGTCCAGAAGAAGCCATTTCAAACGCTAGAAGAAATAGTACTAACAAAGTTTACGAGCGTATCTGGTCAAAATTTACAGATCATATGTCTTCCAGAGCTAACCCTTGCAGTTTCCCAGAGGTCCAAGATATACTCAGTATTTACAAACAGGTTTGGACTTACCTTTAGCAATCAGTTCACTCCGAGTGCAAATCTCAGCCATCTCTGCATTTACTGGAATCTCTTGGGCCAATCATCTCTTGGTTCGCCAGTTCTTCAAGGGTGCCATCCGGCTTAGAGCCCAGAGAAAACCAAGGTTCCCCAAATGGGATCTGCCTCTTGTCCTGGGCTATCTTACCACGATCAGCTCTGATCCAGGTAAACCACAATCAGCTAAGGATTTTACTCTCAAGACCGTCTTTCTAGTAGCGGTCACTTCAGCTAAAAGAGTCTCTGACATCAGAAATCTGGGTTCAAAAGAACCATTCTTGACCTTCTTTCCAGATAGAGCAGTATTAATTCCTATGCTGGGCTCAAATCCTAAAGTTACATCCATTTTTCATGAAAATCAGGAAATTGTACTGCACACTTTTGGGTTATCTGAAGATCAAAGTTTTCCTCCCCTTGATGTGGGTCACACATTAAGTCAATATCTGTAAATGACAATCTTTCAAACAGACGGATTTTCTTTTCATTCTTCTTCATGGAAAGAATAAAAGAAAACGGGCTTCAATCAGATCTATTTCAGCTTGGATAGTTCAGACCATCCAGAGGGCATACAAAGTCAAGGGCTTGGCTCCTCCAGAGGCAGTAACTGCACACTCAACCCAGAGCATTTCGACTTCTTGGGCAGCCTCACGTCATGTTGCACCTGAAGTTATATGCAAAGCGGCTGCTTTATCCTCACTGAATTTTAATTTACAAGTGCTGTCAGTTGACAGTGTTAAATGAATTTATTTTCTTGCCTCAGCATTTTGCCCGCCCGGGTGTTTTTGGCTAGTTATTTCCCACACGTATGCTGCCATGGAGCAAGTCAGGAAAAAGGAAAATGTATTATCAAATACTTACCGTAATTTTCCTTTCCTGATAGGCTCCATGGCAGCAGGAGTCCCTCCCAATGCTTGAAGTAGGCTAGTTACGGAACACGGCTGAGAGCCCACAGCTGAAATTTATAGGGGTCCTATTGGGTAGTTATGGAAGCAGGGCCAACCCACACGTATGCTGCCATGGAGCCTATCAGGAAAGGAAAATTACGGTAAGTATTTGATAATAAATTTTCCTTTTTCAGGCACTTGATCCTGCATTCAGTGCTAGTTCTTGTATATGGTGTAATGAGGGTTAGCGACAGGGTGGTCCAGGACGCAAAGATCTACGATTTTTCTATGCACACAAATGTGCAGTTTTACTGTATTGGGGGGGGTGCAAAAACGAGTCAGGTTGTTGATTATGGCCTGTGGATGATTGGGACGAAAGAAAAAAAGCAAGGGCGCACTGACCACATAACAGTTTTATTAAAATATAAATAAAGGCAATGGTCCTACTTATGAAATGAGCTTAGGGAAACGCTTTTCTGACAATCAAGCTGGATCTCTTGGTAGGACTTGATGACAAAGAGGATCGGACAATACCTCAAACAGCTGATGTATTTCTGGGGAGCACCCCTTTCTTCAGAGCCTAGGTGGTATGTGATAACTCTCCTGTGTGCCCACAAATATATATGTGTGTACATATGTGCAAAAAGGTCCAAGCTCAGGTGACCATCAATCACGGCTTATTCTTCCCATGGGTATGGGGTTCCCACCCCCATGAGGGGTAGCCAATTGACAAAACATAGTGGCCAAAGAGGGGGAACTATGGCACCACACTTTTCTAATGCCATCCAATGGGCATTGTAAGCTGCAGCATATCTCCTCAGATGCAAAATGGGGGGAGAAAAAAAAGAGACAAGTGCAGGTAAAATCGAAGGCAAAAAGTCCTTACTCCCATGTTACTCCACAGGCGACATGGGTGGTGATGGAACAGTAGTAGGCAGGCAATCGCCGTTGGTCTGGTGCCCCTGGCACTCCCTATGTGTCCATTGAGACGCATACAGTCCTGTGATCAGGAAGTGCAGGTACCTTCTGCGTTCCAACCCGCTATAGACTGAAACGTCACTTCTGCTCCTGCGCGCGCACACCCTAAGTGTGCAGCGCATAACAGGACCACGGCACCAGGAAGCGCGGGTGTGATGGTCACCTGAGCTTGGACCTTTTTGCACATGTGTACACGTATATATTTGGGGGCACACAGGAGAGAGGTATCACGGACCACCTAGGCTCTGAAGAAAGGGGTGCGCCCCAGAAACGCGTCAGCAATTTGAGGTATTGTCCGATCCTTTTTGTCATCAAGTCCTGCTGGCAGGTGCCAAGAGATCCAGCTTGATTGCCAGAAAATTATTTACCTAAGCTCATTTTGTGAGTAGGACCATTGCCTTTATATTTTAATAAAACTGTGTTATGTGGTAATGCGCTAGGTCGGTGTGCCCTCCCTTTTTTCTTTCTTTTTTTTAGCTGTATGAACACTCATTGTTCTGAGGAGGGCAGCAAGTCTCTAGACCTTGCCTTAAAGCGGAGTTTCACCCAAATAACATCTATATAAGACCAACTTCTTTATACTTCTAACATGTACAGTATGCACTTTTTTATTTATTTTAGGCTGTACATACCTTATTATCGTTATTTTCAATCCGGCTTCCGGGTACTCACTCCCGCAGGAGTAGGCGTTTTTATGCTGTGCCGCAATGTAATCTGGGAGTTCGCCCAGATGATTGATGTCCTTCAGAAAAAGTTTTCCCCGGCGGATAAGGCCCCGCCCCCGTATTGCGTAGGCAATTGCGCCTACTCCCGCGGGAGTGAGTACCCGGAAGCCGGATTGCAAATAGCGATAATAAGGTATGTACAGCCTAAAAAAAAAAAAATAAGTGCATACTGTACATGTTAGAAGTATAAAGAAGTTGGTCTTATATAGATTTTATTTGGGTGAACCTCCGCTTTAAGACTGGACTACACTACCCGTGTTTTTAGCGAAACACCAGAGAGCAGGAGAATTTTGTTCTACTGTGGATAATTGGTCCATTCCTCTTCAATAGCTGCGAAGTTGGTAACACGCTGTCGTATATGCTGATCCAAAGTATCCCAACCATGCTTAATGGGTGACATGTGCGCTTATGCCAGCCATGCAAGAACTGGGATGTTTTCAGCTTCCAGAAATTGTGTACAGATCCTTGCAACATGGGGCTGTGCATTGTCATGCTACAACGTGAGGTGATGGTTGTGGATGAATGGGCCTCAAGATCTCATCACAGCAGGGCCGGAGTGGGACTCATTTTCAGCCCTGGAGTTTCATGCCTTAGACCAGCCCACTTTAGTTCACGACTATTAAAATAATGTAATTAAAACCTCAAAATATAAGTTTGCAATGGCGCACTGTTCTCTACAGCCTGTAATTCATAGTATTTAAAAAAAAAATATTTCCAATTCAGTGCAAATACAGTAACCTAAGTTTTGCTTCACAGTGAAGATTTATTAGAACAATAAATAACAGGACAGTTGGGGAGGAGGGGTACAGGACGAGGTCCCTGTGTGGGAGGAGGGAGTACGGGAGGAGGTCCCTGTGTGGAAGGAGGTCCCTGTGTAGGAGGGGAGTACAGGAGGAGGTCCCTGTGTGGAAGGGGATATGGGCAGGGTCCCTGTGTGGGAGAGAGATATATGGGAGGGGGTCCCTGTGTGGGAGGAAGATTCGGGAGGGGGTCCCTGTGTGGGAGAGGGATACGGGAGGGGGTCCCTGTGTGGGAGAGGGATACGGGAGGGGGTGCAGGAGGGGGTCCCTGTGTGGAAGAGGGGTGCAGGAGGGATCCCTGTGTGGAAGAGGGGTGCAGGAGGGGATCCCTGTGTGGAAGAGGGGTGCAGGAGGGGATCCCTGTGTGGAAGAGGGGTGCAGGAGGGGATCCCTGTGTGGAAGAGGGGTGCAGGAGGGGATCCCTGTGTGGAAGAGGGGTGCAGGAGGGAATCCCTGTGTGGAAGAGGGGTGCAGGAGAGGATCCCTGTGTGGAAGAGGGGTGCAGGAGGGGATCCCTGTGTGGGAACGGGGTCCCTGTGGGAGAGGGAGATATGGGAGGGGGTCAATGTGTGTGAGGGGTGCATCTCTGTGTGGGAGAGGGGGATATGGGAGGGGGTCCCTGTGTGGGAGAGGGGTGCCAGAGGGAGCCCTTGTGTGGGAGGGGGTCACTGTGTGGGGGAGGGGTGCGGGAGAGAGCCCTTGTATGGGAGGGGGGTAAGGGAGGGAGCCCTTGTGTGGGAGGGTGTCCCTGTGACCGACGTGCTGATTGACAATTCTTCCGGTGGGTTCCCCCATCCCAGTATATGTGTAATGTGAGAGATCCAGCCATGGATGATTGTTCCATGAGGAGGTTCCTGTGACCAATTCTTTTTTTTATTTTTTTATTATCAAAACCAATTCTGACCATCACCTGCCTCTGTCCAAAAACCATCACCTCTACTGACCTCCCCCATGTGCTGTGCCCTCTCTGCCAGTCCTGAGGCTGGTCACTCACCGACCAGGTTTACCATTTCCAGCACTTTTTAATTACAAAAAAAAAGTTCAACGCAACCCACCAACCCCCACACACAGGGATGAAGATATCACACACAAGCTACTGAGGGCACAACACCTTCATACAACTTATTTTTGGGCTGAAATTAGCTGGAACATTTCACAAGTGAGCCCAGGACAACATTCTGCATGGATGGGACTTGGCTGAGGTCCTCCTCTCTCCGCAGTCCTGCACAGCTCAGCATGAGACGTCTCACACTGGTGGGATGGTGATTGTCCAGCTACAATAAAGTACACTCAGCCCGCATAATAAAGAGACATATAGGGAGAGGGAGTCCCCTAGGCTCTGCACTCACCCAGCGGTTGGTAGCTCGATGTCCCCTCAGCTCGCACGGCAGGCTCTGTGCACCGTCTCCGCGCCGCCCGCAAACCAGCAGCCAATCCGATCCCGCCGAGTGATGTCATCGGTCCACGCCTCGGCTGCTGGAACGCAGGAGGCATATTTGACCGGCCCACAACCCGACCAGCCCATCGGGAATTATCCCGGTTCTCCTGATTGGCCAATCCGGGCCTGCATCACAGTATCTCTGCATTCTAAATGCCATCAATAAAATGCACCTGTGTTTCTTGTCCATAGCATATGCATACCATAACCCCACCGTCACCATGGGCCACTTGATTCACAACGTTGACATCAGCCAACTGCTCACCCACACGCCATCTGCCATTTAGATTCATCCGTGAAGAGAACACCTCTCCAAAGTGCCAGACGCCATTGAATGTGAGCATTTACCCACTCAGGTCGGTTACGATGAGGAACTGCAGTCAGTTCTATACCCCAAAGAGGACGACGAGCATGCAGAGATGAGCTTCCCTGAGACAGTTTGTGCAGAAATTCTTTGGTTATGTAAACCGATTGTTGCAGCCAGGCCCGGATTTACTCCCTTTGCCACCCCAAGGCCGGGTCCTTCAATGCCGCCCCCGCAGTACATTATCCGCCGGGGGACTTTTTTGGCAAGACACTGAGAAGCGGGGGGGGGGGGGTTTGATGACATTGAGAGGTGGGGGGGTTCTGCTGCTGAAAATTGCATTGAGAAACGGGGGGGGGGGGGTGCTCATCTCCTCTCACCATCCGTGCATGGCATGACATGACAGGGGGGAGCTCCCGAAATGAAAGTGGTGAAAGTGTCCTCTCCTCTCAGCCACAGTGCCGCCCCTGCATCCACTGCCGCCCCGAGGCCTGGCCTTGTTGGCCTTGTCTGGAATCCGGCCCTGGTTGCAGCAGCTGTCTGGGTGGCTAGTCTCAGACGATCTTGGAGGTGAAGATGCTGGATGTGGAGGTCTTGGGCTGCTGTGGTTACATGTGGTCTGCGGTTGTGAGGCTGGTTGGATGTACTGCCAAATTCCCTGAAACGAATTTGGAGACGGCTTATGGTAGAGAAATCAACATTCAATTCAAGGGCAACAGCTCTGGCCCTTTTAACTGGTTGGTTGCTAGAACGGCACTGCATTCTAACAACTAATCAGTTATCTGAGACAGGTCCCGCCCTCCGTCCATTTGCTGCACTTCCAATGTCAGCTGCTGTGTCCTGTGTAAAGTAAGACATGGAAGAGGGCACTGTTACTGTTATGAAGGCCGGAGGGGTGATATAAAAGGGAGGCAGGGTAGGAATGTAAAGGAAGTGATATTATGGGGTTCTCCAAAGTGGTTGAGGACAGTTATGTGAAGGGGGGTGCTATAAAGGGGGTGAGGCCAGTAATATGAAGGGAGCCTGCGGATTGCAGTGTGAAGGGGGTACTATAAAAGGGGTGAGGACAAGAATGTGAAAGGGGATGCTATAAAAGGGGGGGGAAAGTTAGGTGAAGGGGGGAGATGCTAGAAAGGGGGTCATAGCAGTTATACAAAGGGGTGCTATAAAGGGTGTGAGGACAGGAATGTGAAGGGAATGCTATAAAAGGGGTGAAGGGGGTGTGGACAGGAATGTAAAGGGGGTGCGGACAGGAATGTGAAGGGGGGTGCTATAAAGTGGGTGAGGACAGGAATGTGAAGGGGGGTGCTATAAAGGGGGTGAAGACAGTTAAGTGAAGACAGGGATGTAAAGGGGGAGAGGACAGGAATGTGAAGGGGGGTGCTATAAAAGGGGTGAAGACAGGAATGTAAAGGGAGGGAGGACAGTTATGTGAAAGGGGGGTGAGGACAGAAATTTGGAGGGGTGCTATAAAGGGGGTGAGGACAGGAAGGGGGGGGGTGATATAAAAGGGGTAAATGTGAAGGGAGCTGGGGATTGCGGTATAAAGGGGGTGAGGACACTTATGTGAAGGGGGGTGCTAAAAAAGGGGTGAGGACAGTTTTATGAAGGGGGGGTGCAATAAAGGGGATGAGGACAGGAATTTGAAGGGGAATGCTATAAAGAGGGTGAGAGCAGTTATGTTAAAGGGGGTGAGGACAGGAATGCTATAAAAGGGATGGGGACAGTTATGTGAAGGGGGGTGCTACAAGGGGTGAGGGCAATTCAGGTTTGGATTAACATAGGTAGTGGTTATTGGAGTTGCAGTGCCAGGCCCCTTACCTTAAGATAGGCTAATTTGCCCCAAAAAAAAAAAAACGATCGACTTCAAAGACCTACCCGTGTTCATCCGATCCGGCAGACGGAAGAAAAATAGGATTTTCTTCCGTCCGAAAAATAGGATCTTTGCGGAGGCGGACGATTACGGGTGTCAGCGGATGGTCATCCGCTGACACCCGCAATCACATAGGGACCAATGTATGTCCCGTTTTCACCCGCAACGCATGGATGAAAATGCGAACATACGGTCCGCGCGTCTGGAAATCGTTTAAAAAACATGCACGCATGACACTTACAGCCCGCATTAACAACCTGAAAAGGACCTCTGCTGAGGCTCTGGACAAAGCTACAGAATTCCTTCTTATGACGGAAAGGGCATTTTTGGAAGATCCCACAGCTGATAAGGCCGCTAACCTTAACCACTTAAGGACGTATTGCTTTCACATACGGGCTTCACTATTGTGTTTCCTCTCTGCATTTCTTGGTTCCCCCTTTTTTTGCTGATAAACGCATTATACACCTTTGGATCCTTTTGAGTTGTGGATGTCCTCCTACCCATGATGTGGTTTGTGGATTTTTACTTTCCGAGTGGAAGTGCGACCGCCATTGATCCTGCATTATCTAACTCTACATAATGATGTTGATCTGGTAAGCAGTTTGACTGCACAGGGTGTGGTGTGTTTCTGTATTTGCACACTGAAATCTCGGTGGAGGTTCTTCGCTTTCAACACTTTGAATATTTTGAAGATTGCATATACTCATTTTGGACATTGTTTCATTTTATTAATAATTTTTTCAGCGCTGCACTTTTGAACTCTATTTTATCTGTCTTATCCTTTATATTTAAGTTAGCGGAGATGTTTTCACGTTTTTTGTAACTCTAGGCTGGCTGGCGGGCAACTCTGGGCTAGATGGCGGGAACTTTGCCTCTTCACTTGCGGCCTCTTCACTGGTGACAACTCCAGGTGGCAGCTCTGCCTCTTCTGCCTCTACTACTACACTCGTGGGTATGTCTGTTACCGCGAGTGTACGTGAAGTGAGTGTACTTAAAGCGAGGTATGCCTGTAAACCATGTTTAATATTTTAATATAAAAAAAAGAAAGGTTTACAATCATTTGAAGGAACATATCTCTAATAGAACACAGATGGGGAAAAAAAACCTGACGGGTGATAACCCTCTGTAAGGGCTCATTTACACTTGCTTCAAAATGTGGCATGGACATTTTTTAAAGCACTCCGAATGCCAATCAAAGCACCTCACACTAAATAAAATGGTTACCTTTTAGTCCTGTTTATTCGTTGTGTTGGCTTTGCTGTAGAAATTATACCCCATTTCACTTTCTTGGTACTTCAAAGCCTCCGTAGAAGTCTATGACAAAGCTCACTTACAGCACCTGCAGCTTTTGAGAGGATTTGAATTAGCGTTAGCTTTGCTTTGTTTTGTAGGTTGGAGATATCTCAGGATGTACTGGTGAACCAACAAGTGAACGGAAAAGACATCATCAGCAGTCACTTCCAAATCATGTGTAATCATATAATCTGGGGGTGTCTGCTGCGGATGTCACATCTGATGCGCAGCGTGTAGCAGCAGGAAGGTGATCAGGGTCCAGATTGGAGCAGAGCAACTAGTAGACAACACACGTGGTGGGAACGCTATAGTCAAATGAGAACAGGACTGGAGAGTGAGGACTGAGCAGCAAGGGATCAGCTGGGGGACCAGGGTAGGAGAAACTAGAAATGTCACACTTTGTGGACAGCATTGGAGCAATATAGCGGGAGGGGAGTGGGATCCATTGAGAGAGGTGGAACCAGAGGATCAGCAGAGCTGGGGGCAGGGTAGTCTTAATAGCATCATGGGCTCCTGGGCAAAGTAATGCTCTGGGGCCCCTACAGTGCAGGTTAACAGACATTAAGTAGGTAGGAGGCAGACTGCCTCCCCTTTGCATCTATCACTCTTAGTGCCATCATGGTGCCCCCAATTTCGGGGCAGCGTGGACTCAAGGACCAGCTGCTTTGGAGAAAGTGCAGGGGCTCCCATGCAGCTGGGGCCCCTGGGCGGTGCCCAGGTGTACCCTCTCATTACGACAGCCCTGGCTGGGGGTTACTACTGTTGTGGACATTTTTATTAATGCATGTTGTCAGATGTCCCCCAGTGTCGGTTTTGCTGAGCGCATTCACGCATACAGACGTTGGTGGAAGACCATTGGCGTGAAAACCTTCCTGTGGACACAGCAGATGTTTGCTCTTTTAGGGATGTTCATTTATGCCTCACCAAGAGACTGGCCACTTCTTGTCAACTGCATTAATGAATCAAAGCAAACAGATCTGCGTTCATTAGGAACTATAGCATCACTATATGACCATTATGGCCCACTGAGCCATAATTGAGTATGGTTTGCGTCATTGGAAGCAGTTTAGTTGGTTTGCACATGTCACTGCTAGTCTATTTAAAGCGGGGGTTCACCCTATAAACAAAAAAAAATAAATATTTTTTTCTTCTAGCATAAAATTAGGCATAGTAGCGCGAGCTACAGTATGCCTGTCTTGATTTTTTTAGCCCGGTACTCACAGTGCAATCGTACATTGAAGATACCGACTCCCCGCGGGGAATGGGCGTTCCTATCCAGACGGAGGATGATTGACGGCCGGCTCTGGCACGTCACGCTTCTCCGGAAAAAGCCGAAATAGGCTTGGCTCTTCACGGCGCCTGTGCATAGTCTGTGCGCAGGCGCTGTATAGCACCGTGAAGAGCCGAGACCTACTCCGGCTGTCTTCGGGGAGCGTGACGTGCCAGAGCCGGCCGTCAATCATCCTCCATCTGGATAGGAACGCCCATTCCCCGCGGGGAGTCGGAATCTTCAATGTACGATTGCACTGTGAGTACCGGGCTAAAAAAATCAAGACAGGCATACTGTAGCTCGCGCTACTATGCCTAATTTTATGCAAAAATGTTGCTATGGAGGGTGAACCACCGCTTTAAATGTATACATGTCTGAGATTGGTTCTTTTGAAAGAATACAAATGTCTGATTGGCTGTCTGTGAAGACACCACCTTCTTTTGTTGTAGTATTCATGTATTGTATTGAATCCTTTAGCTGTATTTAACACATCCTGTTGAAGGATATCCTTATATGGTCAATTTCCTGTGTGGAGGTCACACCCTGTGACCTCACTTCCCATAGAGGAGGTGGTTGGCTGCTGGAGCCATCACTTGCTGTTTGGGAAAGCTTTTGTGATTTTTGTAATAAAAAGCCCAAGCTGGCTAGTCTGAGGCAGTCATGCTGGGGAGCTGAGAATTTAAAGCGGTGGTTCACCCTTAGAGGGCACTTTTTCCCCTTAGATTCCTGCTCGTTTTCTCTAGGGGAATCGGCTATTTGTTTTAAAAAATGTGCAGTACTTACCCGTTTACGAGATGCATCCTCTCCGTCGCTTCCGGGTATGGGCTGCGGGAATGGGCGTTCCTTCTTGATTGACAGTCTTCCGAGAGGCTTCCGACGGTCGCATCCATCGCGTCACGATTTTCCGAAAGAAGCCGAACGTCGGTGCGCAGGCGCAGTATAGAGCCGCACCGACGTTCGGCTTCTTTCGGCTACGAGTGACGCGATGGATGCGACCGTCGGAAGCCTCTCGGAAGACTGTCAATCAAGAAGGAACGCCCGCTCCCGAAGACCCATACCCGGAAGCGACGGAAGAAGATGCAGCTCGAAAACGGGTAAGTACTGCTCATATTTTAATACAAATAGCCGATTCCCCTAGACCGAACGAGCAGGAATCTAAGGGGAGAAAAAAATGTTTTTAATACATGGGTGAACTCCCGCTTTAAAGAGGAAGTAAACCATCTAAAGCATTTTTTTTTTTAAAAACCCTGCAAGAGAAAGGCATAATGAGATAGTATGCATAACATACTAGCTCATTCTGAATTACTTACCTGAGATTAGGGTTGCCAACTCATCCCTTTAAAACAGAACACATATTAATTACACAGGTTCTGTGGCTGAAAAATGAAAAGGTAATTAAACTCACTTGGTGCCTTATTTGCATTAAATTAGCCTCAGAACCTGTGTAATTAATATGTGTTCTGTTTTAAAGGGATGAGTTGGCAACCCTACCTGAGATCGAAGCTCCCGAAGCAGCTCTCATTCCTCACCTCTGCCATTGATACCCGAGTTTTTTCCGGGTATCGCGGCTCCGGCGCTGTGATTGGCCAAAGCCGCGATGACGTCATTCCCGCACGGGAGGCGTCAGTGACAGCACGATCGCCCTCACTAACGTCACGCCCAGTGCGCCTGCGCCATTGTCTACGGATACCAATGAGCTGGAAATCTACTGAACAGGGGTACTATTGAGCTGGGGATCTGCTGAACAGGGGTACTACTGAGCTTGGTTTCTACTGGACCCCTAAAACAAATTGAAAATCAACACACATACAGGGCATTTGCCAAGCTTCAAAAAAGCATCGCCAAGGCATCAAAAAGCATGTTGAAGAGATAAGAGCTTTAACTGGTTAACGCCCGCCGCATGTACATATACGTCCACAGAATGGCACGTACAGGCATATGGGCGTACATGTACGTCCCCGCCTTTCCGCGGGTCGGGGGTCCGATCGGGACCCCCCCCCCCCGGTACATGCGGCGGTCGGTAACCCGCGGGGAGCGATCCGGGACGAGGGCGCGGCTATTCGCGGCTATTCTCCCCCTTACGATCGCTCCCTGGAGCTGAAGAACGGGGAGAGCCGTATGTAAACACGGCTTCCCCGAGCTTCACTGTGGCGGTTGCATCGATCGAGTGATCCTTTTTATAAGGGAGACTCGATCGATGACGTCAGACCTACAGCCACACCCCCCTACAGTTGTAAACACACACTAGGTGAACCCTAACTCCTACAGCGCCCCCTGTGGTTAACTCCCAAACTGCAACTGTCATTTTCACAATAAACAATGCAATTTAAATGCATTTTTTGCTGTGAAAATGACAATGGTCCCAAAAATGTGTCAAAATTGTCCGAAGTGTCCGCCATAATGTTTGCAGTCACGAAAAAAATCGCTGATCGCCGCCATTAGTAGTAAAAAAAATAAAAAAATAATAAAACTATTTTGTAAACGCTCTAAATTTTTCGCAAACCAATCGATAAACGCTTATTCCGATTTTTTTACCAAAAATAGGTAGAAGAATACGTATCGGCCTAAACTGAGGGAAAAAAAATGGATATATGTTTTTGGGGGATATTTATTACAGCAAAAAGTAAAAAATATTGCATTTTTTTCAAAATTGTCGCTCTATTTTTGTTTATAGCGCAAAAAATAAAAACTGCAGAGGTGATCAAATACCACCAAAAGAAAGCTCTATTTGTGGGGAAAAAAGGACGCCAATCTTGTTTGGGAGCCACGTCGCACGACCACGCAATTGTCTGTTAAAGCGACGCAGTGCCGAATCGCAAAACCTGGCCTGGGCATTTAGCTGCCTAAAGGTCCGGGGCTTAAGTTGAGTAATGTGTCAAATTCAAAGCAAGTGTAAAGGAGCCCTTACATCACGAACTGACAGCCCTCCAGCTGTTGCAGAACTACAAGTCCCATGAGGCATTGCAAGGCTGACAGTTACAAGCATGACTCCCTCAAGCAAAGGCATGATGGGTCTTGTAGTTTCCACAATAGCTGGAGGGCTGCCAGTTTGACATCCACCCCTGCCCTACATTACCCAAAAATGAAAGAAAAAAAGTTTTGCCGTTAGTAACACTTTAAGCCCTGATTCATACTGGGTGCAGCTTTGAAAGTCGCACTACTTCAGCACAATTTCAAAGCTATTGATCAATGCTCGTCAACATCTGTGCGACTTCATAAACAGGTGTCAATGGGAGTCGCACATGATATCACACATGGAAAATAGTGCAAGAACCTTTTCCCGAGTCGCTGTGACTAACATTGCGCCAATTTGAACGGTTCCATAGAGGCCAATAGGGTGTGACTTGTCATGCGACTTCGATCTGTCATGTCGCATGACAAGTTGCAAAACCCACTGATTTAACAGGTTCAACAGTTACATTCCAGAATTTGCTAGTGCTGTAAACCAAACTGTGAAATCATCCAATTACTGGTGTATAGATCACATGGCTGTTGAAGATCAAACAGAGGCCAATATGGCAGCTTCCTTGGCTGAAAATGATAGGAGGGTTTCGTTTTTACTCGTATGCTAATCAGCAGTGCGTTTTAGGGCCCGTTCACACCACAGTGCGTTTTTTTTCTGCATCAGAAACGCATCAAAAGTAGGTTATATGGTTTCCAATAGTTCACACCAGTGCGGTCAGTTCCAGTTCCAGAAAAAAAAAAAGATTATTTTTTTCCTGCATTTTTCCTGCACTGGAATGCAGTAAAATGCATAAAAAGCACACCGGAATACGTCAAAAACACAAATACGGAAACGCACCTGAAATGCATTTTTGTGGTGTGAACCAGCCCTTAATGCGTGTGATTTGCACGCATTTCTGCACCCACATTAGTGTACACCTAGCCGAATAGAGCCTCCAACCGACCCTAGACACTAAAGCCTAATACACACGATGAGATTATCGGCCGCCCATGTCAATGTAACCTCAGCCTGCACTCATCAACCATATGCATTTACCTCATCCGACCACTGGGAGCGCTGTGTCTTTTCTTCACCTCTGCAGTTTTTGGACTCCTCGAGGAACCGTCGCTAGGAGGCTGAACGAGTAGTTTCTAACGTTCTCTGTGGTTGCCACGGCAACGGGAGAAAACACAAGAGGTGTGCGCGGCATCAGGGAAGATCCACAGCATCTAGATGCGATCGGCGCCCGGAATCTGCGGTACCGAGGAGGAGCCTCTGTTATCGGTGTGTGGAACTCACGTGAGAGCTGTTATGTATATACATGCCTGCCCTGGGTAATCAGAGCAAGTCCTCATTACACCGCTGTGTATGCTGGCTTCTCTTTGTGCTCCTGTCACTTTCTTTATGTTGTAAACAATGCATTTATGCCGAAGTTTAACTAAAAGCAAAACTTTTGTTTAGTTTTGGATAGATAGAGAGATTAGAACACCTGTCAGTGTTTTATTGTTGTTTGTGGTCCTATTAGGGCTCCTTTACACATGAGCTCAGGGGGGGAGCGTAAAAGCAGGTGGTTGAGATGCGGGTTTACCACCCCCCTGGAGTGCCCGCCTGAATGCTAATACATCGCTGCTCACGTGCCACACCGCAATGCTGGGCAAAACTTAGAATGCCACTTTCAGTAAAGGCGACTAATGCAGATCTATGGGGTCATGCCAGCACAGCAATCGCCTGCAATGCGGTAGTAGGCAAATATAGTGTTAAATCAGGCCCACGCCCCACTGCCCGTCAAACACCTCTCAAAAGCGGTCTTATCATGGATCCCCTTCCTGGGGAGCAGCTTGCTGGATAAGGATGAGCTCAGGCGTGTTTGCAACACCACGTGCCTGCGCCCACCAGGAAGCTGACACTGCGCAGCGCTAATCACAGGCAGTGGGACATTTCCCGATCTGTGCAGCCGTGGAATGGGAAATGTCTCACTGCCTGTGATTAGCGCTGCGCAGTGTCAGCTTCCTGGTGGGCGCAGGCACGTGGTGTTGCAAACACGCCTGAGCTCATCCTTACTGCTGACTAAGAACGGGCGCGGGCATGTTCAGGATCCCACCTGCCAGATCCTGCCAGGAAGCCGACACTGCACACGGCTAATCACATGCAGTGAGACTTTTCCCAATCCGCAGCTGCACAGATCTGAGAAATGTCTCACTGCCTGTGATTAGCCGTGTGCAGTGTCGGCTTCCTGGCAGGTGGGATCCCAAACATGTCCAAGCCCATCACTCCTGCTGCCCTATGTCTCCTTTCACACAGGTTTTCTGATCAGGTCCACCTGTAAGTTTTTCTTCTATGGAGCAGCAGATGTCGGCGATGACATGTCTGCTGACACCCGCTGCTATCTGATCCAATTTTGTCTGCCAAATCCAGATGAATGGTGGCAGATCAGATCAGATAAATAGACAGGCAGGCTATTTTCATCCGATCTTCCCATAGAGGAGAGTGGAACTCTTCTGACAGGTCAATCTCAGCGATTCCCCACTGAGCAAAGTGGAGTCTGCTGAGTGGACGGCCCATGTAAAAGGACACTTATACTGCGTACAGACGATCGGACATTCCGACAACAAAACCGTGGATTTTTTTCAGACGGATGTTGGCTCAAATTTGTCTTGCATACACACGGTCACACAAATGTTGTCAGAAATTCCGAACGTATAGAGTTCAGTGACGTACGACGAGCTGAGAAAAATTAAAGGGTCACTAAAGAATTCTTTTTTTTTTTTTTTAGCTGAATAGCTTCCTTTACCCTAATGCAATCCTGGTTTCATGTCCTCATTGTTCGTTTTTGCTGTAATCCTTCTCTGTTCTGAACACTCCCTGGTTGTCTGTTTCCTTATGAAAAAAGTACTGGGAGCTTTCTCTCTGTGGTCTCTAATCAAGAAGGTGTGATTACTGTGTGTCTAAATCCCCTCAGAACCAATCAGTTTCATTTTAAAAACAAACACTGCCTTGTATTGGCTCTGTGTCTCTGTCCTTCACAGAAGCAGGAAACTAGATGAAAAGCGAAACTGAAACTGCAGGCACATTATATGATTGTTTTTAATCTATTTTTAATCATTTTTAAAAGGAATAAGTTAACTATTATGTCTCTATACCCTGTAGAACAGTCATTTCAGCAAAAAAAAAATTTCCTTTACAACTCCTTTAAGTTCAATTTTTTTTCCTTCAGTTCTACTTTTAAAGACCAGCACAGCTGATACCAACTAACTATATTTTGCAGGAACAATGCCTTAAATTGCAAGCGTGGACTGAGCGTTAATAGAGCGGCTGACGGCATCATGGAGGAGATTCCAGTAAAAGTAGCAGTGCGGATTCGGCCTCTTCTGTCAAAAGAGATTCTTCACAATCACCAAGTGTGTGTGAGGGTTGTTCCCAATACACAGCAGATCCTAATTGGGAAAGACCGCGTCTTCACATTCGATTATGTCTTTGGGAAAGCTGCATATCAGGATGATGTTTACAGCAACTGCATCAAACCCCTATTGGTGTCCTTGATTGAAGGATACAATGCAACGGTGTTTGCTTATGGACAGACTGGCTCTGGAAAGACCTACACAATCGGAGGTGGCCATGTTGGTATGTTGTAGGATTATGCAAGATAACATTTTGACTCTTACAATGTATGTGGTCACATATTGGCATTGTTATAATGCAGCAACAAAAGCATGAGATGCCAAAGGTATGAATGTGAGCAGCTCAGGCTGTGTGAGAATACTGATCCTGTGCTGGCCGGGAGGGGAGGAGGCTCATCTGTGCTCCAAGCAATGATAGAAAGCAGCCCAAGGGCCAGATTCTCGTCCAGCGGCGTATCTTTGCAGGGGCGTAACGTATCTGATTTACGTTACGCCTCGGCAACTTAGACGGGCAAGTGCTGTATTCTCAAAGCACTTGCTCCATAAGTTGCGGCGGCGTAGCGTAAATCGTCCGGCGTAAGCCCGCCTAATTCAAATTTGGAACAGGGGGGCGTGTTTTATGTAAATGTTCTGTGACCCGACATGATTGACGTTTTTCACGAACGACGCATGCGCCGTCCGTGGAAATCTCCCAGTTTGCATTGCTCCTAATACGCCGTAAGGACGTATTGGTTTTGACGTGAACGTAAATTACGTCCAGCCCCATTCACGGACAAGTTACGCAAACAACGTAAAATTTGCAAATTTCGTCACGGGAACGACGGCCATACTTAACATTGGTACGCCGCACTTACGCCACCATATAGCAGGGGTAACTATACGCCGGGAAAAGCCTAACGTAAACAGCGTAACTTTACTGCGTCTGCCGGGCGTACGTTCGTGAATTTGCGTATCTAGCTGATTTACATATTTCGATGCGTAAATCAGCGTACACGCCCCTAGCGGCCAGCGTAAATATGCAGTTACGATCCGACGGCGTAAGAGACTTACGCCTGTCGGATCTAATAGATATCTATGCGTAACTGATTCTAAGAATCGGGCGCATAGATACGACGGCATAACGCAGAGATACGACGGCGTATCTGGAGATACGCCGTCGTATCTCCACTGGGAATCTGGCCCCAAGTGTCCCGGAATCCGGGTCATTCACTACTATACAGCAGGTCTGTTCTGATGTGCGGCGTCCGGGACACTTCGGCTGCTGTCTAACAGCATGCACAGCACTTTTCAAAATAAAGGTGCAATTCAAAATCAATACACAAGGTTTAGGAGGGCACTGCTTATGAGATCTAACAATCTTGGAAACATGGGCATTTGTTTGATTCAGGATCTGTTTCTATGCTCATACAAACAAATGTAAATGCAAAAACAGTTGAGAAGCAGGCCAGTATAATCCCAGAAGCATCTCAAATGTAAGCAGGAGACACCTGAAAGCATTTATACTTGTCAGTTTACACAAGCCTCTTAGGCCCCTTTCACACGGACGGCTGTTCTGCCGCAGTTAAAAGCAAGTTTATTTTCTGTGAAATTCAAGACTCCAGGCACAGCTATCAGCTGCATTTGTACAGTGCGATTAGCTGCGTTTAGATGCGGTCGCGTTTAGCTGCGGCACGATATTGAACGGGAATCCGACTTGGATCCCCGCCAATACCAGGCACTGCGTTTGGTATGAATCATGAGGGGGAACTCCACGCCAAATTTTAAATAAAAAACCGACATGGGTTCCCCCTCCAAGAGCATACCAGGCGCTTTGGTCTGGTATGGATTTAAAGGGGAACCCCTATGCCGAAAAAACGTCCACGAGCGCGCAGCCCGGCCGGTCAGGAAAGGTGGTGGGGACTATCAGTCCCTGACTCTCTACTCTGCCCCTCTAGTACTCACTGGAGCGCTGGGCTGGGGAGGGGGCAGGATCGGCTGGCTCAGGCTCTCAGCAGCACACTGAAAGGCTCAGCCAATTACCAATCAGGCATCTGGGTGGATCCTTCCAGAGCTTGGGTTGTGGTGTCCACCGACAGCAGCCTATAACCCACTGTTGGCTGATTCTGGGTCACTGAACACTCCTGTGACCCACAAGAGACTCATAACCATACTTTTAAACAGATGCTATTGAGTGAACAGCATGTTTAACCACTTCAGCCCCGGACCATTTTGCTGGTTAATGACCAGGCCACTTTTTGAGATTCGCGACTGCGTGGCTTTAACTGACAATTACGCGATCGTGCGGCGTGGCTCCCAAACAAAATTGGCGTCCTTTTTTTCCCACAAATACAGCTTTCTTTCGGTGGTATTTTATCACCTCTGCGGTTTTTATTTTTTGCGCTATAAACAAAAATAGAGCGACAATTTTGAAAAAAAATGAATATTTTTTACTTTTTGCTATAATAAATATCCCCAAAAATATATAAAAAAAATTTTTTTCCCTCAGTTTAGGCCGATACGTATTCTTCTACCTATTTTTCGTAAAAAAATTACAATAAGCGTTTATTGATTGGTTTGCACAAAAGTTATAGCGTCTACAAAATAGGGGATAGTTTTATGGCATTTTTATTAATATTTTTTTTTTTTACTAGTAATGGCAGTGATCTGCGATTTTTTTTTTTTTTAATTTTTTTTTTTTTTTTTTTTTTTAATCGGTACTGCGACCTTATGGCGGACACTTTTGACACATTTTTGGGACCAATGGCATTTTTATAGCGATCGGTGCTATAAAAATGCATTGATTACTATACAAATGTCACTGGCAGGGAAGGGGTTAACACTAGGGGGCGAGGAAGGGGTTAGTTATGTTCCCTAGGTGTGTTCTTACTGAAAGGGGGGGATGGACTGACTAGGGGAAATGACAGATCGCTGTTCATACATTGTTTGAACATGCGATCAGTCATTTCTCCCCCTGACAGGACCGGAAGCTGTGTGTTTACACACACAGCTCCTGGTTCTCGCTCTGTAACGAGCGATCGCAGGTGCCCGGCGGTGATCGCGCCCGCCGGGCACGTGCGCCGCTAATGGCTGGAATGCGAAATGACAAATAGCTACGTGATTTCGCGCAGCAGAGCCGACCTGCTGCCGTATAACTGCGGCGGCTGGTCGGCTAGTGGTAAACAACATTTTTTATATATTGCAACTCACCAATGCTTACGGCTAGGTTCACACTAGTCCATGCTCTTAAGAGCAATCCGTGGATCGATTTTCAGAGTGCGGATAAGCACCAGCTTTCAGACTTTCAGGAGGTGATCTGGCCGCCTCCTGAATGCCTGTGTTTTTTTTTTTTTTTGTTAAAGTTTTAGACCCCTTTCACACTGGGGCATTTTTTCAAGCACTTTTAAAGCGCCGCCTGAAAAACGCCTCCCCTGCAGTGTGAGAGCCCGAGTGCTTTCACACTGGGGCAGCGTGCTTGCAGAACGTTGGAACAAGTCTTGCAAGCAGCATCTTTCGGGCTGGGGGAGCGGTAAATACACCGCTCCTCCACCGCCCCTGTCATTGGAATCAATGGGCACTGCTGCCAAAGCGCCTGCAAAGTGCTTCGGCAGTTGTGCTTTTGTGGGCGCTATTAACCCTTTATTCGGCTGCTGCCAATTTACAATGGGGCTATGCACTGCAAATGTGAGCTAAGCATTTGGCTTGCGGTTTCAGTATGGAACTATTGCTTTGAATGGCTGAGTTTGACAGGCAGTACCACCAGTCAACGTGGAATGCCAGTTTCAATTGGCATGAGCCAAAGAATTGCACCCATGGCATGTGATCAGCCTCCTCCAGCTGTATCTTACACTATAGATGGGCGGTGGGGGCAGTTAAACCATGGCTCAGCCAGCTGTTTTTACTGCCCTGGCCTCCGGTGTGAAAGAGGCCTAAATGTGGTGGCTGTATTAGGCAGACCATACATTAATCTTTTTTTTTTTTTTTTTTTTTTTCAATCAACCAGCAAGTTGAACAAAATGAATGACAAGATTCCCCCATCCTCAGAGTTGATGTGGATGGGGGAATCACTCCTGCTGAGTTATTGTATTCTGACGCCCTGGTTCACACTGGGTACGATTTGGAACGATTTGAGATGCGATTTGACATGTCAAATCGCATCTCAAATCGGCGGCAATTGTCGGCAATGGCACTGTCCTAATCAGTGCGACGCCGCATCTGCGATTTCAAAAAGTAGTTCCTGTACTACTTTTTGCAATTTCGGGCCGCGATTTACATTAAATTGCGGCCGAAATCGCGGCAAAATCGCGGCCGCGAAATCGCGGTAAAATCGCGCATTTTACCGCGATTTTGAATTTGCAGCAGTGTGAACCTAGGCGACAGCAGGGAGCCTTCCCCACCGTCAGAATACACTGAATATACCAGCTATATTCGGCACTGATTGGGAAAGATCCAACAGACTGCTTGTACAGAAGTTGGTCTCTCCTATCTATGGAGGTACAACAAAGTCGCCCTTGGACAGCAATATTGTCTGGAGCGGGTAGTTGAGCTCACTGCACACGTTACAATCTGATTGTACAATCTCTTTTAGATCTATCAACAAGTATGTAGTACAATAGCCTGCCTGATTTGAATACAAATTGATTGGATAGATTAGGAAAGTCCTTATATTACACCATTTTGGTGGATATAAGGTCGATTGTACAGGGATTGTATGGTCAGATTATAAAATGTATGGCATGTGATTACAATGTTTTATATTGGATAAGATTTTTCATATTTCTATATTGCCAACATAATATGCAGTATAAGCACCATATATCATATTGTCCACCCCTTCCTGTTACACAACAACACACAACACCAGTTAACCTACCAATCTGTTTTTGGGGAACAGAAGCGCTCAGAGGAAACCAGCAAATAGACCTCTTGCTGGGAGGTGAAACAAGGACCCCAGTGCTATTCTGCAGCTGTGCAAACCACAAAACGATCATGTGATTGATAGGATTAAAAATCTCCAATTGTCTTAAAATGAAAATGTTTTAATAATGATATTGAAGAACAAAAGGAGAACCAAAGTCCATGATTTAATTTTTTTCTTTATATATGTGTTTTGTGCTTTTTTTTTTTTTTTTTTTTTTTTTTTTTTTTTATTATTATTATTTTATTCCTTTTTCTTTTTTTTCCCATTATTATTATTATTATTATTATTATTATTATTATTATTTTATTATTATTATTTTATGTATTCCTTTTTTTTTTTTTTATTATTATAATATTTTGTTTCTTTTTATTTATTCCCTTTCTCCTTCCTTTTTTTTATATTTTTTTTATTTTTTTTTGTTCCTGTTAAAAAAAGTCCTTAAATTTGTATGGGTTTGTGTTTCCTCGTGGCTTTATTTCTCAATATGTGTAGATAAGCATCTGCTGGCTGAAGTGTGGTGGTGTCATAGAGACCCCTGTATTCTAATATGTGTGTCTTTTGTTTGCCTGCCATTCTTGGATTACTTTTTCATGAAAACAGAAGGCATGCCTGTGTGTCAGACACCCTCATTTAGTGGGCAGATACCATTATTTCCTTTGGACCATCTGTCACAGGGGTGCTCTTCTATTTATTAACTTGACTGACCCTTGCCTGCTGTTACAATTGCTTTAATTCTTAATGATGCCCCCATGCATATGAACACACAGAGCTCTCTGAATGTACACATCTGATCAGCAGGTCCCAGCCATAAATCATTGGAATGTGGGCAGCCTTAAACCCGGAAGTAGGCAGCGATGTATGGGTACGTCACTTTGGCTACGTTGGCTGCTTGTCTGCAACATATTGCGGGTGGGCAGGCGGGGAGTGGTTCATTTGGAACCTGGGGCAAAATGATTGCTTATATGATGTAGTGTGTCAGTAGCATTAAAGCCCTATTTTTAGCAAACCCTCTACCATATTCCCCTTCTAATCCAGTCTGCAAGTGTGTTGTGTTTTTTTTTTCTTACCTGGTGAAGTTACTAAACCCACAACGGTAAAATCAGATGCTATATGCAGCAAAGCATGCTTGTTATACTCACTGTGGTACCTAAGGAGTCAATCCTGCCATTGTGTAAAAAGCCTGTTTGATCCTGTCTTCTCTGATCCTCCCCTTCTTCCACGGTCCCCAATCCAACTCCTGATAGTTTAGAGCCTTGGGGGCACTTGGCACATGCTCACTTTGGTGTGTATTGCTAGTTTTTCTGTTTTCCTTTTTGGGAGGGTGCATGTGATCAGCACAGGGCCAATCAGCACTGTACAGACAGAGGGTCGGGCCATACAGCCTCATAGGATAGTCAGAGGAGAATGAAAACTCCTCCTACAAGCTTTAACCAGTACTTGGCCGAACACTGATAGAAGTCTTAAGACTGATATATACTGCTAATGAGAAAAGGTTTTTAGCAGTTTATATTTACTAAAATCAGGGCTTTTTTTCAGGGGGAACTCAGTTCCACCACCTTTGGCTCAGACCCTTTGGTGCCTGCTCACCACAATCACTTGTAAACACAGAAGTCTGGTTTCTTTGTTTACAAGTGACAGCTTTGTAACCCCCTGAACTCTGTACCCTGTATGTAATGCAATCCTGGTATTTAATGCCCCTTTAAGACCCTCCTACTGTTTGTGAAATCTGAACGGGTCGTGGTTGAGTTTCTGCACCTATTTTCTGAGAAAAAAAGCTCTGACTAAAATAATTGCATTTCCATGTTCTGTGTACTGTGGGAGCCTAAATATAGTGAATGCAAGTTCTGGTATTAACACTTTAATTTAGAGATGGACTTTAATCGAGCAGTGTTTGTTTCCTCCAGTACCCCTGTGACCGTGCTTCTATAGTATTTGGAGTTGGTGATCTTCCTACTGTACTGTATTGGCATATATCGGCAGCAGGAAGGGATTTTGCACAGGCAGTTATAACCACTATTCAATCAAAATGACCAAAAATTGCTGAAAATCTTCATTAGTATGGCCAGTAGAAGTTATTTTTTACTTAAGTGCAGTAAAACATTGAATTTGAAGTAACTTGGTCTGAGAGTGTTTTGCAAGACGAGCACAATTTTTTGTATAAATTTTGACTTGACTAAAGAAGAAATGTCTTCTTATACTAGTAGCGTCATGTCACAACTGAGTATAAAAGAGAAGAGGGGCGCCTCTAAGTGTAGCAATATGGTTACATTTAATGAAGGTACAACATTCAGCAACTCACATGGTTGATGATTTAAACAGGCACATCTAAGTATGCAGGCATCTGGTAAAAAAGATACACATAGACCATCCTCCACACAACCATCGACTCCATCCCTTCAATGCTGCGCTTCAAGGCTCGCTTTTAGATTGCTCTACTGCAGCGTAGTCTTCTACTACGCCTTCCTGAGGTCTGAGCCGGGCGCCGCCAGTGACCCGCTCCCACTGTGTTTTTAACACACCGGTAGTTAATGAGCGTGTCCGGCAAATGCGATGTTTGCCAGGACCTGCTGATTGCTCTAAGGAGAGGCTGGATGGCGGTCTGTCTATGTAAACAAGGCAGGTCGCCGTTCTGCCAGAATGGAAGATGGAGATCTTGTGTTTCTGCTTGGCAAAAATACAGATCTCTGTTTTCCCCCAGTCAAAGCAACCCCCCACAGATAGAAATCACCCCCTAGGGACACACTTAACCCTTTGATCGCTCCTGATGTTAACCTCTTCATGGCCAGTGCCATTAGTACAGTGACCGTGTACTTTTTTTTTTTTAGCACTGATCACTGTATTGGTGGTGTTGGTTCCCAAAAAGTGTCAGGTGTCAGATTTGTCTGCCGCAATATCGCAGTCCTGCTAAAAATCGCTGATTGCTGCCATTACTAGTAAAAAAAGAGAAAAAAAATTCCATGAATATATCCCATTAGTTTGTAGACACTATAACTTTTGCGCAAACCAGTCAATATACGCTTATTGGGATATTTTTTTTACCAAAAACGTAGCAGAATACATATTGGCCTACATTGAAGAATAAATTAGATTTTTTTTTTTTTTTATTGGGTATGTTTTATAGCAGCTATCACTAAATGAAGGCCCGCGGTTCGAACACGGACTAAGTGACGCTCCTGTCCAGACTGTCAGGCTGCCAGTGTACAGCGCCACATCCCACTCCTTCGCTCAGCAGTCATTGGTTGCTGGGACCGCAGGCATCCCTGCAACCAATGTCGTCGCATGTGCGCCCCGCCCCCTGCTGTTTACTATCTTGTGGCTCCCAGTTCCCACTCAGCAGGCCGCAAGGTATGATGTGTATGCGTGCCCCACCCCCTTCAGCACGACTCCCGCCCACTGCAGCTTGTTACCTCTGCTGGCTCCCGATACCTGCCTGCGTCAAGGTATGTGGGGTGTTTACAGGGGCACACTGATGGGCACATTTTCTCTTATGAGGAAATGTGTTCATCAGTGTGTCCCTTATGAGAAAATGTGCCCATCAGTGTGCCCCTTAAGACAGGGCTCGACAAATCCCGGGCGCCAGGTCGCCATGGCGACTAGAAATAGGGTCCTGGCGACTTGAATTGGAAGGGGGGGCAAAAAAAAAAAAAAAAAAAAAAATTTTTTTTTTTTTTTTTTTTTTTGTGAGCTGGGGCCATCTGGTGGTGAGCCGTTGGTATTACAAGTTATTACCACCAGATGTGAGCTGGCGCCATCTGGTGGTGGCCGTTGGTATTACAAGTTAAGCATTACAAGTTAAACAGCAATTCTAATGTTGTTTTTCACTATTTTCACTGCCATCTTCTTCCCTCTAATTAGAACCCCCAAACATTATATATATTTTTTATCCTAACACCCTAGAGAATAAAATGGCGATCGTTGCAATACTTTCTGTCACGCCGTATTTGCGCAGCGGTCTTACAAGCGCACTTTTTTGTGAAAAAATGACACTTTTTTTAAATTAAAAAATAAGACAACAGTAAAGTTATCCCCCTTTTTTTTTATATTATGAAAGATAATGTTACGCCGAGTAAATTCATACCCAACATGTCACGCTTCAAAATTACGTCCGCTCGTGGAATGCCGACAAACTTTTACCCTTTAAAATCTTCATAGGTGACGTTTAAAAAAAAATCTACAGGTTGCATGTTTTGAGTTAGAGGAGGTCTAGGGCTAGAATTATTGCTCTCGCTCTACCAATCGCGGCAATACCTCACGTGTGTGGTTTGAACACCGTTTACATATGCGGGCGCTGCTCACGTATGTGTTCGCTTCTGCGCGCAAGCTCGTCGGGACGGGGCGCGTTTTCTGGCTCCTAACTTTTTTACCTGGCTCCTAGATTCCAAGCAAATTTGTCAACCCCTGCCTTAAGAGGCACACTGATGGGCACATTTAAAGGGGTTGTAAAGGTAAAAAAATGTTTTCCTAAATTGCTTCCTTTACCTTAGTGCAGTCCTCCTTCACTTACCTCATCCTTCCATTTTGCTTTTAAATGTCCTTATTTCTTCTGAGAAATCCTCACTTCCTGTTCTTCTGTCTGTAACTCCACACAGTAATGGGAGGCTTTCTCCCTGGTGTGGAGTGTCGTGCTCGCCCCCTCCCTTGGACTACAGGAGAGTCAGGACGCTCTCTTATGTTGCAGATAGAGAAAGGAACTGTGTGTTAAAAGAAGAACTGTGTGTTAAAAGAAGTGTAAAAGAAGCACAGTGGGGCAGTTCTGGTTTAAAGGTGAGTACTACAGCAGTAGCTGCTTTTTTTTTTGGGGGGGGGGGGGGCTTTAATTAGAGTAACTGAGGTTTGCACCACTGTAATGAAATATCTTGTATATCTTTAACTAATCCCCCCCCCCTTTTTTTTTTTTTTTTTTTTTTTTTTTGGAGCTTTTTAGATATAGAAAAGTATTTGCAGTTCTTATTTATCATAGTTATTAGAAATGTGACATAATGGCTGTCTCAGCAGATAAGGCTATCTATTTCATCAGTAATGTGACTTTTCCTGATATAACTGTAACTGTGTGTTTCTGTTTTCTAGCTTCTGTTGCTGACGAAGAAAAGGGTATAATTCCACGTGCCATCCAGGAGCTCTTCCAGTTAATCTCTGAAAACCACAACACTGACTTTAACATTACAGTGTCTTATATAGAAGTTTACAAGGAAGATCTGCGGGACCTTCTGGAACTTGAAACAAATGTAAAAGATATTCACATTAGGGAAGATGAGAAGGGAAACACAGGTACTTAATAAACCAAAGTCGGATTCTTGTTTAATATATATTTGTTTTACCAGGGGGCTCATTAACTTACTTTACAAATTCCAACTATTGTGCTTCCATTGAAAAGTTATAGTGCTAGATAAAATATTTTGGTAAACCACATGTAGCAAATGGTCAAAGCTCCTGTTTTAAGCCTGGCGCACACTTTAAAATGTTTTTTTAAAGTGACTTCACAAAAAAAAAAAACCTAAGGAGCTCACTGTACCAACTATCCGATGTTAGTAAAGCAATCTCTCAGCTAAACCATTGTGTTCTGACAGAACACCAGAACGCACAGCTCAGTGCTCACATCCTATGTTAAATGTGGAGGATGCCGATTATGGACCCCCTGGCCTCCAGGTTTAGCAACAAACTGAACACATTTGTATCCAGGTACAGGGATCCTTTAGCAGAAGCAGGTGATGCAGCGGTGACTCCTTGGGATCAGTACACTCTGATCAATACTTTTTTTAATTATTTTAAATACTTCCAACCTGTTTTTTTAGGCTAAGGCCCCTTTCACACTGGAGCGGTTTGCAGGCGCTATTGCGCTAAAAATAGCGCCTGCAAACCAACCTGAAACAGCGGCTGCCAGAGGGCTTTCACACTGGAGAAACAGCAGCCGCTGTTTCAGGTTGGTTTGCAGGCGCTATTTCACACTGGAGTGGTTTGCAGGCGCTATTTCACAGAGGGCTTTCACACTGGAGCGGTGCGCTAGCAGGAGCATTCCAAAAGTCCTGCTAGCAGCATCTTAGGAGCACTGCTCCTCCACCGCTTCTTCTCATTGAAAGCAATGGGAAACCGCGGCTATACCTCTGCAGAGGCGCATTGCCGGCGGTATTAACCCTTTTCGTCCGCTAGCGGGGGGTAATACCGCACCGCTAGCGACCAAATACCTCCGCAATTCCGACGGTAAAGCGCCGCTAAAAATAGCGGCGCTTTACCGCCACCGCACCTCCCGCCCCAGTGTGAAAGGGGCCGTAGGATAGAGGGAATTCTGATGATCCTCTTTACCAAGGACTGGCTCAGGTGGGCGTGGTATACTCTCCTGGTAAGACTTCTGGCAGATGCTTCCTGGGCTGTGTCAGGTCTTCAGGATCTTCTGTCTTTAGAACCATTTTGCAATCCTACTTCATAGTTCATGGTCGCTGGCTTTAATGACATGGGGGTAGATTCACGTACCTTTTACACGGCGTATCTCCAGATACGCCACCGTAATTTGAATTCCGCGCCCGCGTATTGTTACGCCGATTCTCAAAGGCAGATACGCTTAAAAAATAGGTTTCCTCCACCGACGTAACGTGATTGCGGCTGCGTAGAATTGTGTGCAATATAACGTTGGCCGCTAGGGGCGCTTCCGTTGTTGTCGGCGTAGAATATGCTAATTACCTAGATACGCCGATTCACAAACGTACGTACGCCCGGCGCAATTTATTTACGTTGTTTACGTTAGGCTTTTTCGGCGTAAGGTTGTTCCAGCTATTAGGAGGCGCAGCCAATGTTAAGTATGGATGTCGTTCCCGCTTCGAAATTTGAATTTTTTACATTGTTTGCGTAAGTCGTTCGCGAATAGGGCTGGACGTAATTTACGTTCACGTCGAAACCAATACGTCGTTGCGCCGTACTTGGGAGCAATGCACACTGGGATATGTACACGGATGGCGCATGCGTCAATCACGTCAGGTCATCATATATTTACATAAAACACGCCCCTCCTTCCACATTTGAATTACGCGGGCTTACGCCGGCCCCATTTACGCTACGCCGCCGCAACTTACGGAGCAAGTGCTTTGTGAATACAGCACTTGCTCCTGTAAGTTACGGCGATGTAGCGTAAATACGATACACTGCGCCGCCGTATCATTGCGCGACCCTACCTGAATCTACCCCATGGTTGTTAAAGCCTTGGGTTTTGTGTCAGGGGCATGTTTGAATTTGTTTCCTATGTTGCTGACGGTTAGAAAAACTACTTCCCATAAGGTTTATTTTGAACCTGAAAGGCATACTTCACTTGGTGTGAGAATGATTGTCAAGGGGTCAGCATGGTACAATGGTCCACTGGAAGAAATAAACATTAGAAGTTTGAGATAACATCAGATAAGGTTAAATGAGCAAAGTCCATTTGATCTATGACTGCAAGCATGTCACGAGCCTCCCTCGCGCTCCAGCAATAGATCAGACCAAAAAGAGCATTCTCTGTGTTCATGAACCATAGAAATAGTCAATCCATGTCTTCCAAACAGATAAAGACAGCACATTTCTATACAATTCACATGGCCAAATAAATATATTGGCGTCGGTTTCCTATGGGGTATATAGGCATTGATACTTATCGGTTCCTGATGCTTGTAAGGGTTCCAATATCAAGTTGTTTTGCAGGGTGACCCTCCAATTCCTGGATGAGTGAACATTGGGTCACTGTGAGGAGGTATTCAGTGGGTGCTTGCCTGGCCGGTTTTGCCAGACACGGGCCGGGTGCTTCCTAGGCAGATTGGAGGATGGGCTGGCCACCATGTGCAACTATGACTTTTAAAATGTCCGCCCACCACGTTGGACGTGCAAATGCGCCAATGTGCAATATCCAATGCACATACTTCATCACGCCGAACTGACAGGGTCCCCCTCCAAAAATATAAAATTATATTTTTGCTAAAATGGACGCCCGTGATTCTATGCTTTGCAGCCATGACAGAAATGATATCTCCGTTGAAAAGACCTATTCAAGTGAATAGAGGCAGGGGGGAAATATCTTCACCCCCTCAGTGAGTGATCATTACTGATCGCTTACTGTGTTCATTTAAGGTAGTGTGTTCATTCAGGATGGTGAGCTCCCCTGCTCACCATCCTGAAATAACCCACCTGTGTGCCCTCAGCAGCTGCCATCGGGAGAGGAGAGAAAACTGCAACACTGCGGGGGGGGGGGCACACAGGGGTCCCAGACAGCAGGGGGAAGGTGGGCACCGATACTAGAACCGATCCTCCTGCAGTGCAGCCAGAGGAAGAAAAGTGGAAGTTGACAGCACTGCACAAGAGTCGCCATTAAGGCAGTACTGCTGAGCCTCCCCCTTTGAACTGATGAGGCCTGGGCCCAGTACAGGAAGGCTGGTTATACTGCCTTATCGGCAGCTCTGATTGTAATACTTGCATTCTGTATGCATGTAATGACTTTTATTCAGTAAAAAACAAAGTTTATGCTCAATGGACAATTACTGTACACATCATATTTTGCTTTTTTTTTATTTTTTATTATTCAATATTTTTTTTTTGTAAAAGGGAAAGGCATACAGAACAGAATACATATTCCAAAGAAAGCAACATCATCACGTCCACATATTACAGATACAAAAATATAACTTATACCTTATTCTATCCATCAACGTAATTTGGACGGATATTTCCTATACTCATATTTTGCTTTTACTTTTGTCTGCTCTAAACTGCTAAAACAGACCTATAGGGCCAGATCCACAAACAGCGGGCGCAACGTAACTTTTCCGATTTAAGTTACAGCGCCGCAAATTGCCCAAGTTAGTGCCCAATCCACAAACCACTTACCTGGAAATTTGCGGCGGTGTATCTTAAATCAGTCCGGCGCAAGGCGGGCCAATTCAAATGGGGCGAGTCCCATTTAAATTAGGCGCGCTCCCGCGCCGGACGTACTGCGCATGCTCCCGACGCTATTTTCCCGACGTGCTTTGCACGAAGTTACGTTGCGCCGAGGTTTTGTGAATCGCGATGGGTAAAAAAGAGTTGCGGCGGGAAAAATAAAAAAATGTAAAAAAATTTGACAGCGACGCGGGAAAGACGGGTATACTTTTACATGGTGTACTAACTTTACACTTTGTAAAAGGTACCCTATCTTTGCGACGGCAAACTAACACTTACGGCGACTTCACGAAGGGAAAAACCTTTGTGGATCTCCGTAAATGCTAATTTGCATACCCGACGCTGGTTTACGACGATAAATGCCCCTCAGCGGCGGGCGCGGTACTGCATCCTAAGATCCGACAGTGTAAAACTATTACACCTGCCGGATCTTAGGGATATCTATGCGTAACTGATTCTATGAATCAGCCGCATAGATAGAAACAGGGATACGACGGCGTATCAGTAGATACGCCGGCGTATCCCTTTTGTGGATCTGGCCCATTATGTTCTGTAGGCTATTGTAGATCATTGTTCTTCTTTTTTTACCTGGTTTATTTAAAAAAAAATGCTCTAGTCCTAATATTGATTTGTCACATGTATATGCATGCATTTATCTAGTCTTCTCACCTGATTAACATTATTTTATTTTGGGCTTTCAAGTTATCATTGGTGCCAAGGAAAGCCAAGTAGAAAGTGCAGATGAAGTTATGAGTCTTCTTGAATCTGGAAGCGCAGCACGGCACACTAGTACCACGCAAATGAATGAACACTCCAGTCGTTCTCATGCAGTCTTTACAATTACCATATGTCAGCAAAGGGACAAAAACGTCAGCGTTGCTGAAAGTACTACTGCAAGGTCAGTTCAGATGATCACATCAAAATTTCATTTTGTGGACTTGGCAGGCTCAGAAAGAGTGACAAAAACTGGAAACACCGGAGAGCGATTTAAAGAGTCAATCCAGATAAACAGCGGTTTGCTTGCCCTGGGTAATGTTATAAGTGCATTGGCTGATCCCAGGAGAAAAAGTGCGCACGTGCCTTACAGAGATGCTAAGATTACTCGCATTCTTAAAGACTCCTTAGGTGGAAATGCCAAAACGGTCATGATTACATGCATTAGTCCTTGTACATCAGACTTCGATGAGTCTTTAAATTCTCTTAAGTATGCCAACCGAGCTAGAAATATAAAAAACAAGCCAATCGTAAATTATAACCCAGACTGGGACAGAATGGATGAAATGGAATTGGAAATTAAAGCACTTAGGGAAGCTTTACAGAACCAGCAGAGCAGCAGGGTAAGCCGACTAAGCCAACTGTCTCAAGACTGGGGCCAAGAAAAGAGCAAGATTCGAGGTCTAGAAGAGCAACTTGCACAATTTCAACTGGAGTGTTACAACCACAGACTCTGTACAGAGGAAGCTTTATCTTTATTCCATGAATTGAAGGTCGTGTCTGGCCTTACAAAATCCCAAAAGAATCGACTCGAGAGCTGGCTGGTTATGGCAGAGGAGCTAAGAAGTGAGACGGCCTCTATTCCTGGACCTGACGATGCAATCACCAGTGGCAGAGAGGAACCACATCATATCACCATACTACAGCTTAAAAGGGAGCTAAAGAAATGCCAGGTATATAGCTCTTCTTCCCCGCTCGGCTCTTGCAGGGTCAGCGTTAATTTTTTTTTTTAAAAGATGTGTTAAAAACCGTTTGCCTGGTATGAGTCTCCATGAGCAGTTACTGCAATTTGATTTGAGAAAAATCCAATGATTTGCTACCTCAACATGGCAAACATACAAATAAGGGTTGTCCCGATACCGATTCTAGTATCGGTATCGGGACCGATACCAAGCATTTCCCCGAGTACTTGTGCAAATGCTCCCGATGCTTCACCCGATACTTGTACTGTCAGGGGTGATCAGTGCATGGGGAAGTTACAGGCACCAATCACCGCTATATAGTGTATTCCGGCGTGTATTCCCGCAGTGTATTCCTCCGTGTATTCACGCCATGTATTCCTCGGTGTATTCCGCCATGTATTCCCATTGTGTATTCCCGCCGTGTATTCCTCCGTGTACTACCACCGTGTATTCCCGCCATGTATTCCCGCGTGTATTCCTCCGTGTATCCCACCATGTTTCTCTCCCTCTCCGTGCTCCTCCTCCACCCCCTGGAACTGTCAGGATGGAGAGCGGGGTAGGAGCCGGTAAATCCAGCTCCTTACTGCTCCGAATGGACAGAGTCAGTGATTACTCCATTCACATAACTGAAACATCGTAAACTGTGATTACAATGTTTCAGTTTATGAATGAAGAGAAGACGCTGTCTTCACTCCATTCATTTTCAGCGCAGCTGATGCTGCTGAGAAAGGGACAGGGGAACATGTGTCCCTAGTCCCTTTCTCTGTCTCAAAGGGGAAATGTCAGAGGTCTGTTAAGACCCCTGATATCTCACCAAAGCCCCCCAACAGGGCTGAAAAAATAAATAAAAAATAAAGAATAATAAAAAATAAAAATAAATAAAAATAAAATGATTGTAGAAAATAATAAAAAAATAAAAGAGAAAACACACTGACACGGTCCACCCCCCCCCCTCCTTAAAAAAAAGAAAGCATTATAAATAAATAAAAAATTGTAAAAAAAATATTGTAAAAAATTAAAAACAAATTGTTTAACATAAAAAAAAAAAATACTGACATGTGCTGCTGTCACATGAGATTAAAAAAAAGTATCGGTATTCGGTATCGGCAAGTACTTGAAAAAAAGTATCAGTACTTGTACTCTGTCTTAAAAAAGTGGTATCGGGACAACTTTAATACAAATTATGGGGCTTCCACACTGCAAGGGCAGGGGATCTCTCAGCTGATCCCCACTGAACAGGCGGATGACAGAGCAGATACAGACACAACTCGTTGTTCTCTATGGGGCGGTCGGGTGGAAACGGACTGCCTGTCCGTTTCCATCCGATTGTCATCCGATCTGCTGGATGGATGGGAAATGGATCCCCATCCGTCTGTTTTAAGCAGATCAGATCGGATGCTGGCTGGTGACAGCGGACACATGTATGCTGACATCTGCCGCCCCATAGAGAACAATGGGTGGTCTGATCAGGTCTGCCTAAAAAACGGACATGCGGACCCGATCGGGGGCATGAGGAGAAATATTTACCTTATTTTGCGCTCCAGCAGGCTACTTAAAACTATGCAACTGTGTTGTTGGAGCCTCCTCTTTAAATGGGTTGTAAAGGTACAATTTTTTTTCCCCCTAAATAGCTTCCTTTACCTTAGTGCAGTCCTCCTTTACTTGCCTCATCCTTCAATTTTGCTTTTAAATGTCCTTTATTTCTTCTGAGAAATCCTCACTTCCTGTTTTTCTGTCTGTACCTCCACACAGTAATGCAAGGCTTTCTCCCTGGTGTGGAGTGTAGTGCTTGCTCCCTCTCTTGGACTACGGGAGAGTCAGGACGCCCGCTAACACACAGCTCCTTTCTCTAGCTGCAATGTAGAAAGCGTCCTGACTCTCCTGTAGTCCAAGGGAGGGGGCGAGCACGACACTCCACAGGGAGAAAGCCTTGCATTACTGTGTGGAGGTACAGACAGAAGAACAGGAAGTGAGGATTTCTCAGAAGAAATAAGGACATTTAAAAGCAAAATCAAAGGATGAGGTAAGTGAAGGAGGACTGCACTAAGGTAAAGGAAGCTATTTAGGGAAAAAAATTACCTTTACAACCATTTTAAGCCACATGGCTGCAGTCACATGCTTGGCCCCTCCACTTACTGTACATGGTGAATAGCTCTGCATTCTACTTTTCTGACATCAAGGGGCCCCCAACAGGCCAGAGCTTTGGGAAGAGTAGGATGGCACTGGAGCAGGGGTTAGGATAAGTAATGTTGCTTCTCATTCTATCCCCTAGATGTAATGAGCATCTAACCCTTGCAGTTTGGGGGGGGGGGGGGTGACATTTTAGGGGTAGTTGACTAATTCCTGGAGTTGGGCTTTAAAAGTATGCATTGCATATAACATTTGCCCTTTATGAATAGGGCAAATGATACAGTAAGCTAATTTTCCATGTTGAAGAATTATGGTGAAGTGTTTTTTCATGTAAAAATATTGCAAGGAATGTGCTTTATAAAATGTTTTAAAAAGTGCAATTTTAGCCATTTTTTGCATTAAAAAAAAAAAAAAAAATTCTCTATCCAGACCTGGCTTTATATTGCGTATCCATATCTGTCCTGGAGCTGCCTGTGCTATGATATATAATATCCTACTGTACTGTTATGTTACGTATGCTTAATTTTCTAGCACTTTGTGAGCATTGACAGATGTTTCTAGCCACTCAAGTATAATCTTAAGAAAGCCTTATTATGATCTGAATTGGAGGTTTCTAAGCAACTGCTTAGAGTCTTTTGTTCTGTTTCGGAAGATGCATTGTCCCTGGTAAATACAGGGCCATCACTACAGTTAGGCTGTGTCTAGTTACATGGGGTACCCAGCTGAAAATTTGCTACATTGTGGCTAGAGCAAACCAAACTCATTTCATTGGTACTTGCAGATGCATAAATATCCTCCGTTTATGGCAAAATGGTATTACAACGGGAATATATAGTGAATAACATTGCAACGTGTCCATAATTTGACACACTAGAACAGTTTAGTGCGGATAAATATGTGCTAAAAATACACTAAACATTTTTTTTTAAATAAAAGTATGGGGACGCAATTTTATTTTTATTAATGTGATTGACAGTGTTTGACTTTTTTTTGTTTTGTTTTGAAGGACGCTCTTGCAGCAGATGAAGAAGTATTCGCTAAAAAGGAGCAGGAGCTGAAGGAGTTTCAGGAGAAAGTTGAAGCCTTACAGAAAGACACTCAAGATTATCAGGAATCTTTGGAGGAGACCGAGCACAGCAAGAATCTACAGGTATTCCTTATATTATATATTTTTTTTTTTTTTTTTTTTTTTTTTAGAATCATCGGTAGTTGCAGCTATAGCTAATACAGACTTTAAAGAGTATCTATATTCAAAACTTTTTTTTTTTTTTTTTTAAAGGATTGGAACCCCAGTCAGGTTTTACAGCTGCCCGGGACTCTATTAGGGAGATTTTCTCTTACTGTGTCGAAGTCATCCCTTTCCCCAGACAGGGAGTGAAGGAAACTCTCCAACACACTCACGCACATATATAGTGGATATAAAATGTCAGGTTTTTGTGATGTCCTCCTTCACTCACCTCATCCTTCGATTTTGCTTTTAAAAGTCCTTATTTCTTCTGAGAAATCCTCACTTCCTGTTCTTCTGTCTGTAACTCCACACAGTAATGCGAGGCTTTCTCCCTGGTGTGGAGAAAGCCTCTTAAGGGGGCGAGCAGGAGGGTCAGGACGCTATCTACTTTGCATACAGAGAAAGGAGCTGTGTGTTAGTGGGCATCCTGACACTCCTGCTCGCCTCCTCAAGAGGCTTTCTCCACACCAGGGAGAAAGTGTCGCATTACTGTGTTTAGTTACAGACAGAAGAACAGGAAGTGAGGATTTCTCAGAAGAAATAAGGACATTTAAAAGCAAAATGGAAGGATGAGGTAAGTGAAGGAGGACTGCACTAAGGTAGAGGAAGCTATTTAGGGAAAAATAATTTCCTTTTAAAACCCCTTTTAAGGAGATTCACCCTTTCGATTTATCCTGTTTACCATTATCATTAAAAGTGAAAGTAAGAGAAAATCCCAAATTTTGTGGTGTTCCCAGAAATGTAATAGATTGGAAATCTTCCAATAGGTGCACCAGTTCTGGTGACCTGGGGGTCCCCAAGGAATTCCCTTAATTTTCAGGAATTTACTCTCACTTCCTGTTTGGCTATGGGTCTGATTCGGTCTCTTGAAAGCCACAGTCTTGAGAGATGGCCCCATAACTGCACAGGTACAGCCAGTAGGCACTTTTGATTGCTGAAAATGATGTAGTCAAAGCTGTAGGTAGGGGAACACATTAGGGTATATAAGGTCTGCATAACTAGTCATAGGAGAGTTAGAAATGCAAAAATTACCCCACCATACTTGATAATGATACTAATTGTAATTATTCTGATAATATTTGATTATAGTAGTTATAATCTAAAATTTAATTCAGCCTAGTCATTCAACTTTTAACCTGAAGCGCAAGTCGTGGGGCATCCATAAACACTTGACTGTCAACCAGTGGTCGTCTGCTGGTTAGGCTTATCCATAGAGTATATCATCAGTATGGCTTGACAATTGTTAACAGCTGTAAAGCAGAACAAAATACTTTAGTAGTAGAATAATAAATGTGTACAGTAGGGGTATCCAACCATTTAACCTTCCTGGGCCACACTAGACTCGCACATAAAATACACTAACAATAAGGATATCTGACGAGCAAAAAAGTCAGCCAGATCACAAGTTTATGATCACTGATATAGATAATGTATCTATCTAAGTAGTAAAGCTTAAATTTCGTTTTTTGCAATATTTTTATTATAAAAGTAAGAGGACAACATAAATCTGGTGCGATATTTGATAAACTGTTTTTGATAAGGTAACGCATCAATATCTGGTTGGATGGATTCACAGTGAATTTTCAAGGTGCTCTTCAGATATTTTGGTTCTGAATTTGCCTTTTGTGTGCTTCATAGTTGCTCAAAAATATAGGTGCTGCTGAAAACTGATGATGTAAATTAGGCGTAATTGTGAAGAAATTTTCTTTGGGAAGATAAAACGTATAAAAGTCCATTAAAAAGACACTGCCAACTTTTTTTCTTCGGCTGCATGTGTTCGCTAAGTGTAAACACAATTTTACAAAAAATTCCCCCAAAAAATCTAAAATTTTAAAGTAAGTTTACGATTTTGTGTTGGACACCCCTGGTGTACAGTAATTACATCACTTATAAATATTGCTTTCTACACCGTACTTTGTAGAAAATGTGATTCTTATTTGTGAAACAAGTAAGAGCCATAATGGTCATTTTTACATTTTGATTTTATTTATTTTTGTAAATTTATAGTGTCTTGATTAAAATTTATGTTTATTACACTAGACGGAGAAACTTGTGGAGCAACAACTTCTTATTGATGAACTGAGGAATAAAGTGGAATTGCTGCAGAATGAATCTTCACGAGATTCTGTGAGGGAGCAAGAAAATATAACCAAGAGACCTTATAGTGTACCATTGAGTCACCAATCTGAAATGATAGCTGCAAGCTTCAGGCAGTCTACTCACCTATCGGAACCAAGGAAGGTAAGATGCTTTCTTGTTAGTGTCACTTAGCCAAGTTATTTAAAGTATAACTCTCTTCGGATAAAGTAAGGGAGGGTTATACCAGTCAGTTTTTTTTCCATCTGTGTTCCTTTGGGGAAATATCCCATCACTTCCTGTCCCATATCGAAAACAAGAAGCGAGAATAAATCCTTCAAAAGTAAGGGAAATCCTGGTGTGTCACCAGAACTTGTGTCCCCATTGGAAGATTTCCCCTCTTAGTGTTCTAATTCCAACCCAAAATTTGGGATTTTCTTTTACTCTTATGCCTTGTACACACGAGCGGAATTTCCGATGAAAAAAGTCAGATGGAATTTTTTCATCGGATATTCTGATTGTGTGTGTGGGCCCCATTAGACTTTTTTCCATTGTAGTTTAGAAATAGAATATGTTTTAATTTTTTCCGATGGGGAAATTCCGATCGTCTTTGTTGAACTCCGACGGAGAAAAAAAACATGCATGCTCAGAATCAAGTCGACGCATGCTCGGAAGCATTAAACTTAATTTTTCTCGGCTCGACGTAGTGTTTTACGTCACCGTGTTTTGGATGGTCGGAATTTGGTCTGCAAGACAGCTAGAACGGAATTCCGACAGAAAATTCCATCGGATTTTATCCCATCGGAAACTTTCAATGATAATGGCAAACAGGACAAATAGAGAGGGTGACTCTCCTTAATGGGGGCACAGACCGCAATAAAAAGCTGACAGCGGTTCTAATCCCTTTCCCCTCTATCCAAAACTAAAACAAGTTTTGCCTTTTAGTTACACTTTAATGGTTGTGTGTGTATATTAGTTTTGTTTAATGGTAGTAAAAATAATAAAAGACAAAGCCTAGCTTTGTCTTCCTGAGAGTTTTTAGTAGCAATGCTTTTATAAACTTCATTCCTTTCAGTGGAAAATGATCAAGTATTCCTGTTGTGTAGATGTGTCCATGATATTATACCATGCCCAAGGAGTGTGTTCCTTACAACACATGGTGTATACAGCTACATTCCAAAGACACATAATTTTCTACTGCTCTGTTATGTCAGAAAGCAAAAATGTATTTCCCATTCAGTACAACATGAATCGGAGGCCTGAACCAGCATAACAGTAGGAGCTGCTCCATTCATAAGCCATTGAATTTTTTTCCCAAATGCTCAACTGTAATACAGGTAGTCCCTGAGTTACGAACGGGTTAGGGACTGTAGGTTTGTTCTTAAATCGAATATGTTCGTAAGTCGGAACAGCATGCGCAGAACAGAAGATACATTGTTTTCCGATGTTCTGTTGAATGTGCCCGCCGTCCAAAAGGTTCTGTCGAATGTGCCCGCTGTCTAAAAGGTTTCCGTCGAATGTGCATGCCGCCGAAAAGATTTCCGTCTAATGTGCCCGCCGTCGAAAAGGTTCTGTTGAATGTGCCCGCCGTCGAAAAGGTTTCAGTCGAATGTGCCTGCCGTCGAAAAGTGGCCACGCAGCCTCCCGTTCGTAAGTAGGAGTCGTTCGCAAGTCGGATGTTCATAACTCGGGGACTCCCTGTATAGTTGCAATAAAAAGTATGTGAACCCTTTTGGAATGATATGGATTTCTGCACAAATTGGTCATAAAATGTGATCTGATCTTCATCTAAGTCACAACAATAGACAATCACAGTCTGCTTAAACTAATAACACACAAAAAATTATATGTTACCATGTTTTTATTGAACACACCATGTAAACTTTCACAGTGCAGGTGGAAAAAGTATATGAACCCCTAGACTAATGACATCTCCAAAAGCTAATTGGACTCATGTTGGCTGACACCTCACTCCAATAAATGAGATGAGATGGAAGGTGTTGGTTACAGCTGCTCTGCCCTATAAAAAACACACACCAGTTCTGGGTTTGCTTTTCACAAGAAGCATTGTCTGATGTGAATGATGCCTTGCACAAAAGAGCTCTCAGAAGACCTACTATTAAGAATTGTTGACTTGCATAAAGCTGGAAAGGGTTATAAAAGTATCTCCAAAAGCCTTGCTGTTCATCAGTCCACGGTAAGACAAATTGTCTATACATGGAGAAAGTTCAGCACTGCTGCTACTCTCCCTAGGAGTGGCCGTCCTGTAAAGATGACTGCAAGAGCACAGCGCAGACTGCTCAATGAGGTGAAGAAGAATCCTAGAGTGTCAGCTAAAGACTTACAAAAGTCTCTGGCATATGCTAACATCCCTGTTAGCGAATCTATGATACATAAAACACTAAACAAGAATGGATTTCACGGAGGATACCACAGAGGAAGCCACTGCTGTCCAAAAAAACATTGCTGCACGTTTACAGTTTGCACAAGAGCACCTGGATGTTCCACAGCAGTACTGACAAAATATTCTGTGGACAGATGAAACAAAAGTTGAGTTTGGAAGAAACACACAACGCTATGTGTGGAGAAAAAGAGGCACCGCACACAACATCAAAATCTCATCCCTACTGTGAAGTATGGTGGTGGGGGCATCATGGTTTGGGGCTGCTTTGCTGCGTCAGGGCCTGAACAAATTGCTGTCATCGAAGGAAAAATGAATTCCCAAGTTTATCAAGACATTATGCAGGAGAATTTAAGGCCATCTGTCCAACTAAAGCTCAACAGAAGATGGGTGTTGCAATAGGACAACGACCCAAAGCATTGACGTAAATCAACAGAATGGCTTAAACAGAAGAAAATACGCCTTCTGGAGTGGCCCAGTCAGAGTCCTGACCTCACCCCGATTTGAGATGCTGTGGCATGACCTCAAGAAAGCGATTCACACCAGACATCCAAAGAGAATTGCTGAACTGAAACAGTTCTGTAAAGAGGAATGGTCAAGAATTTCTCCTGGCCATTGTGCACGTCTGATCTGCAACTACAGGAAACGTGTGGTTGAAGTTATGCTACCAAAGGAGGTTCAACCAGTTATTAAATCCAAGGGTTCACATACTTTTTACACCTGCACTCTGACTGTTTACATGGTGTGTTCAATAAAAACATGGTAACATTTAATTATTTGTGTGTTATTAGTTTAAGCAGACTGTGATTGTCTATTGTTGTGACTTAGATGAAGATCAGATCACATTTTATGACCAATTTGTGCAGAAATCCATATCATTCCAAAAGGATTCACATACTTTTTATTGCAACTGTATATAAAAAAATATATATAATTCTATATCATAGCTCAGCTTGTGTAACCATAGAACAATAAATAAATAATCACATCTACTTTAACATTATTATTATACAGGATTTATATAGTGCCAGCAGTTTTTGCTCATATTATAGTAACAATTGTAACATTGTATCAGAGAAAGGGGTATGGAACATGTCTGAAAATATGAAGTTGCACAATAATGTAAGGAAGGGCCTCATTCCTTTTACAGTTTAACTCACTGGGGCATGCAAATAACCTATAAGAGGGCTGCATACAGCCAAAGAAAACCACAGTATGAAATGCCTGATCTAGGGCTTTTAGCTCATCGTATAAATTAGGATATTCTAGAGTAAGATATTCTCAGATCCTTAAAATCCATAGTCAACAAAGAGAGCTTGCAGGTTGGGTAACCAACTAGTTTAACACCTGACACAAATATGCGGCCCCACTCGATTGTTTGTTTTTTTCCGTCAGGCCGCATATTTGCGTATCTTCCTTTATGCTGATAGACCAGGTCACTTTATCGATGTGATAGCCTCTGATCAGTCACTGTGAAGCCTGCTCCCATGTTTTATCTCTCTGTGAATAGAGGAGAGAGATGCATCATATCTCTTTCCTTGCAGAGAGGAAAAATGTGTGTAAGTAAAAATAATAATAATAAAAAATACCTAGATCAAGGTTTTATCTAGGTCAGTGGCAAGTTTAGTGTTTGGGTCAAGGTCAGGATCAGTATTTTTTTTTTTCGGACAGGATTTTTTTTTTTATTAGTATCAGTGTCAGCATGTTTTAGGTAGGATTAAAAAAAAGTGCACTATTGTTCCTGGGCTGTACTTTGGGTACGTACAACAACTAATGGTATTGATTTTACCACGATTTCAGTGAATGCCTGTGTAAACTTGTCTATGGACCTCAACTCGCATCAAAGTCACAGAGATATGAATGGTACTCATTGGTAATCATGGGGTATGACTTGTCATGCGACTTTGCAGTCCCAAGTTTCAGGACATGTCGCACAAGTGTGAAAGGGGCCTTAGGCGCAAAGGGGTTAAAATAAACATCCTTTCGAATTTAAAATCATCTGTATCTTCCACCAGAGGCTTATCACACTAGTATTTCATACTTTAAATACTGAAAGGAGAGAAAAATTGCAAACCTATGCTATCCATTTGATTTTTTTAGGTGCGCACCAGTCCTCCCTCATACTCTTTGGAAAGAGTAGTTGCTGGGTTTCGAACTCGCAGCCAGATGCTTTTGGATTTAATAGAAGAGCAGGATGAGGTTTTGCATGAAAAGTTCTCAGATCATAGCGACGAGGAAGAAGAAAAAGCAGAAAAAGTGAATGCAAACAAACCTAAATCTCCATTTAGGTACTGTTTTTTTATGTTTCACAAATATAAAGTTTAAGAGGTTATATACAATGGCTGTATACAGTGGGGAAAAAGTATTTGATCCCTTGCTGATTTTGTACATTTTGTCCACTGGCAAAAAAAATATCAGTCTATAACTTTAATGGTAGGTTTATTTTAACAGTGAGAGACAGAATAACAACAAAAATATCCAAAGTTCTAAATTAATTTACATTATAATGAGTGAAATAAGTATTTGATACCCTATCAATCAGCAAGATTTCTGGCTCCCAGGTGTCTTCTATACAGTTAACAAGCTGAGATTAGGAGCATTCTCTTAAAGGGAGTGCTCCTAATCTCTGTTTATTACCTGTATAAAAGACACTTGTCCACAGAAGTAATCAATCAGATTCCAATCTCTTCACCATGGTCACGACCAATAACTGTCCAAGGATGTCAAGGACAAGATTGTAGATCTGCCCCCAGCACACATTATACAGCTCCTGTAGACAATGCTGTACAGAGCCACTTTGATAATGATCAGCAATGGCACAGCTCTTCTGTGTCCAGTCCTAAGCACACCTCTCCGGTCTCTCCCTCCTCCTGGCATCTTCATGCCCCCTGAGCACTCACTGCACACACACAGTACAGAGAGCAAGGGCACACTTGGTCTGAGGGAGATGTCAGCAGCGCCCTCATTGGATACAGGGAAGTGTGGCAGATTGTGTGTAAGCAGCCGTAAACGGTGAGTGGAAGGGGAGCACGGTGGAAGGCAGATCTTGTTAGGACATACAGCCTTTGTGCCGCCGGCCCGGGACAACGACCGAGAGACATTCCCTCTCGCTCCCACATACATGGTAGGCAAATTTAGGCAGCCGCAAGGCCCCTGTTAGTTTGAGGCCTTAGGCGACAGCCTAATTGGAGCCACCTCTGATTAAAATTATAGACTGATAATTTCTTTGTCAGTGGGCAAACGTACAAAATCGGCAGGGGATCCAATACTTTTTTTCCTCACTGTAGGAATGACAAAGCATCCTTTAGCTTTAAGGATTATTTAAAGTGACCCTGTCTGCTTGTCTGGTATGTACAATATTTACTTCTTATCTCTCCATTTACAAATATCTTTATGTCACTGGTAAGCTGGCTATAGATGGTTAGAATATTGGCTGGTGAATGCAGGGAGATTCGAACATCTACAGATAGGCTGATTGTACCTAAGTCAGATGGGCTGCACAGTGGTGTAGTGGGTAGCATTCTTGCCTAGCAGTAAAAAGGGTCGCTGGTTAGAACCCCAGGCATGACACTACCTGCCTAGAGATGGAAGTTGTCACTGTGCCTGCGTAATTTTCCTCTGGGTACTCCGGTTTCCTCCCACACTCCAAAGACATGCTGGTAGGTTAATTGGCTTCTGTCTAAAAATTGGCCCTAGTATATGAATGTGAGTTAGGGACATTAGATTGTAAGCTCCTTGAGGGTAGGGACTGATGTGAATGTACAATGTATATGTAAAGCGCTGTGCAAATTGACAGCGCTATATAGGTACCTTAAATAATAATAATAAGTTAACTCATCGATTGACTTGGGTTCAACCAGCATCTCAGGTTTTTACATGAGATTATTGCCAGAAGCTATAGCTGCTAGCAGTAATCACTGTGTTCTCCTGGCAGGGACGGCTCCCTCCACTGGAAGAACACTATAGTTCAGCAGGAGGGATTCCCCCAACACTGAGTGGCTGTTTTGATGGGGGAATTGAGCGATTTTTTTTTTTTTCTTGGCCTGCCTTAAGGTTCATGTGACAACTTATGACATTGCAGGACAGAGGATGCCTTTTCATCCTGTACTGTATCTTTAACTCCAATAAGCACATAAGAGTCGGTTCACACTAGGGCGACACGACTTCCAGAGCGACTTTCAGAGGCGACTCCGACACAACTTGAGCATGAACCACAGGGCGATCTGGGGCGATTTACAACGCGACTTGAAGTCGTCTCCAGGACAGGAGACTTTCCAGTGGCCAATCAAACAACAATCAGCTCTAGGGGAGGGAGGGGGAGGGAGAGGTTTGAAGGAGAAATGTATGTTATCTTCCTGGAAGGTTACTTCAGTTAAGACAGTGATCCGACTTGGAGGCGACTTCCATTGAAATCAATGGGTACAAATCGCGTACAAGTCGGATTGAAGTAGTACAGGAACCTTTTCTGAAGTCGGAGCGACTCGAGTCGTGTGTATTAACA
This sequence comes from Rana temporaria, assembly GCF_905171775.1. NCBI lineage: Eukaryota > Metazoa > Chordata > Amphibia > Anura > Ranidae > Rana > Rana temporaria. Next base: position 272,870,807 of record NC_053489.1, read on the forward strand.
CCGCTCCCATTCACTTCCATTGTTTTTCTCTACAGCGCGACTTGGGACGACTTGAGGTGACCTCAAGTCGGATCCCAAGTCGCCCCAGTGTGAACCGACTCTAAGAGCATCTTGTCTGAGGCATTTAGCAAGAGGCATGGCAGGTTTTTCAATATTTAAAAAAAAAAAATTGGGGGCATACTGTCACCAGTGCACTATAGCATCATAATTGGACTGGTGACAGTAAGTAAAAAAATATACATAATATACATCTTTTTTTATTTTTTTAAACAAACATGTTCAAACTTTTTTTTACTTTTTAACTTTTTTTTTTTTGTGTACTTTCTTTAGAGTAGTTCAGTGTCACCATACTGACACTGTACTACTCTGGGGGAGGGGTGATCAGGGATTTTTTTTTTACACTTTAATTGCTGTTACAGTGATCATCACTGTAACGGCAATGTTTTGAACTGTCATGAATGGGTTACATTTGTGACGGCTGTGATTACTTTTGCAATGCTGTGATTGGCCCACAGCTATTACATGGTACAGGGTACTTTGGGTGGCCCAGTTACCATGTGATAGCTGTGGGCCAATCACAGCATCACAATGCTAAGCACAGGTGTTATGGATGAAACCCAGTCATAACAGTGGTGTTTACATTATAATCATGTGATCACATAGCGATCACATGATACCCCTGCTGGCAGAATCCAGGAGGTGTGTCAGTGCGCAAGTGCTGAGCGGGGTACAGGTATGTCGCCTGGCCTGTAGTTGCTGCCCGCCCACAGTACAACTACTGTGGACAGGCGGGAAGTGGTTATAATGATTTAACCATTTTTTTATTTTTTTTTAAATAACAAACATGTTATACTTACAATTGATTTGCACAGAGCAGCTCCAATCCTCCACTTCTTGGGTCCTTCACAGGCGCTCCTGGCTCCTCCTTTTCTCTGTGTGCCACTATTAGAAGCGGTTTCCTATGGTGGCACACTTGCAGGCTGGATGCCAAACCGCATTGTCTGCCCCTCGTCTCAGGACTAGATTGACAGCAGCAGGAGCCATTGGCTCTGCCCTATGAGGAGAGAGCGAGCAAGAGAGCTGCTGTTCACAGGTGCAGCACTGGATTGAGAATGGGCTCAGGTAAGTATAATATAAAAACCTTCTACCTTTTTTACAATTTTAAGTTCCATCTGAAGAAGTCTGCTCACGGTTTGAGTACATGGGTCGGATGTTGGACATGACCCTGTCCAGAATTTTCCTAACTCAGGACAAATTTCTGTCTCTACTTTTATGTCCAGAATCTAATGTCTAATGGTTGCCTCCTTTTTGAGGCTGCAGCGTATGCCCAGTTTCACTCTAGACCATTGCAACTCAATGTTCGGGCAGAGTGGGACGAGCAGACTCAGTCCTTGTACTGCCCAATATGTCAGCATTCTGCAATTGTTGTCCCTTCAACGTTGGACTTTTTTTATCATGACAACACCTGTGGAGAATAGGTCAAGAAGGCGCCATAGGTCATGCCACTTAAAGGGAGGCAGACTTGATACTCTTGGGCAGAACTTGCGTTCAGACCCTGACTGTCATCCACATCCCAGGTGTGAGAAATTGTCAGTTTTTAGCTTCTGGATCAGGGGGAATTGACTCTCCATCTTGAGGTGTTTCAGGCACTTTGCCATAGGTGGGGGATGCCGGACGTGTATCTGCTGGGGTCCAGATTCAGCAACGAACAGGACAGGTTTGTCATCAGGTCCAGGGACCCTCGGCAGTCTCGTAAAAGCCTGCCATCACACCCAGAAGGCCTATTTTGCTTGGATCAAGTTGAGGGACTTTACTCTTATGTGACCTATTCTGCCTTTTTTTTTCTAGACTGGTCTGGATCAGCATCTGGCTTTGAGTATAATCAAAGGATACATCTCAGCCTTGGCCATTCTATTTCAGAGTCCTTTTGGCCTCTTACTCTTTAGGTAAGGCCTTCTTACCTTATCTGACCTTACTCGTAAGTTGACTATCTTGTTGACATTACCTCTGCGTAGGGGGTCTCTGGGTTAGCATCCTTATTATGTAAGGAGCCTTTCTTAGTTTTGCACAAGAACAAAGTTGTCTTGAGGGCAAAACCCTCTTTTTCTGCTTCAAAATATGTCCTGCTTCAAAATATCCTGAAGAGCCAATGTTAAGTATGGAAGTCGTTCCCGCGTCGAATTTTTACGTCGTTTGCGCAAGTCGTACGTTCACGTCGAAACCAATGAGTCTTTGCAGCGTAATTTGGAGCATCCACACTGGGATACGTCCACGGACGGCGCATGCGTCGTTCGAAAAAAACGTCATTTACATGGGGTCATGCTTTATTTACATAAAACACGCCCACCTCTTTACAATTTGAATTAGGCACGCTTACGCCGGCATATTTACGCTATGCCGCCGTAACTTAGAACGCAAGTACTTTGTGAATACAGCACTTGCCTCTCTAACTTGCGGCGTAGCGTATATGAGATACGCTACGCCTGCCTAACGTTAGGCGCGTCTTTTTGAATCCAGCTATATGTTACGTGTTACACCTATAATTAGGGTGCAACATGCTAGGTGGACTCCCCTCCAAGAGAGCATGGAAGAGTTCTACCCGCAGCAGATGTCAAATTTGAAATTGGCATAGCTGTGTGGGGCTCCGCTTGTGCAGCCACATTATTTATTCACAGGGGTTTCTCCATTTGCTGTCAAGGCATTCTCTACCATACCTGTAAATGTTTTATGAGCTTTTCGGCATTAGTCATATGTTTCTCAGCTTTACAAGGCTGCCATCTGGGCTTCTGTTTACACATTTCTACGAGGGGGGATGTTCAGGTCTCCGATCATGTAAATTTCAGGTGTAAGGTGATAACTTATGCCTGAAACTGTTTTTTGTTATGTAGGCCTGGTCAATGCTGTTTGCTGTATTGCCTCCCCTCATTTGCATTGCATTTGGACATCCTAGTCATAATAAGACCCTGTGTTCTGTTCTGTGTGACCAAGAAAATAGAATATTTGACTTGCCAATAAAATCCATTTCGTGGACTACAGTATGGTTCGTACATCCCTCCTCACTGTTCTTATGATTTCACTATTGCTTGCTTCAAAACTGAGTATAGCTAGGATTTGGTGGCATTATATAGGGGGATATCCCTACATCTTTCTATGTTTGCCAGTGTCCAATCACCTGTAGGTCTAGTGCATCCAGGAAAGTATTAACAGTGCTTCACTTTTTCCACATTTTGTTATGTTACAGCCTTATTCCAAAATGGATTAAAGTCATTATTTTCCTCAAAATTCTACAAACCATGCCCTATAACATGACAATGTTAAAGAAGTTTGTTTCCAAATTTTGATTTTTTTAAAACAACTTAAGGACCGCCTCCTGCATATATACGGCTGGGCACATGTACGTACAGGTACGTCCTGTACTAGTACCCAGCCGCGGGCGCGCGCCCGTGAACCGGTCAGAAGCTCCGGGACCAGCGGACCCGATCCCAGCTGGAGACCCGCGATCGGTCCCCGGAGCTGAAGAACGGGGAGAGCCGTGTGTAAACACGGCTTTTCCGTGCTTCACTGTGGCAGCTGCATCGATCGTGTCATCCCTTTTATAGGGGGACACAATCGATGACGTCACACCGACAGCCACACCCCCCTACAGTTGTAAACGCACTTCAGGGAACACATAACCCCATCAGCGCCCCCTTGTGGTTAACTCCCAAACTGCAACTGTCATTTTCACAATAAACAATGCATTTTAAATGCATTTTTTGCTGTGAAAATGACAATGGTCCCAAAAATGTGTCAAAAATGTCCGAAGTGTCCGCCATAATGTCGCAGTCACGAAAAAAAATGCTGATCGCCGCCATTGGTAGTAAAAAAATTTTTTTTTTATAAAAATGCAATAAAACTATCCCCTATTTGTAAACGCTATAAATTTTGCGCAAACCAACCGATAAACGCTTATTGCGATTTTTTTTTTTTTTTTTACCAAAAATAGGTAGAAGAATACGTATAGGCCTAAACTGAGTAAAAAAAACTTTATTTTTTATATATTTTTGGGGGATATTTATTATAGCAAAAAGTAAAAAATATTGCATTTTTTTTCAAAATTGTCGCTCTATTTTTTTTTTATAGCGCGAAAAATTAAAACCGCAGAGGTGATCAAATACCACCAATGCCTCTCACCTACAGTTGTCTTTGTGTGACACTTATTGTATGACTGTATAAAATTCAAAATAGATTATAGATTAAAAAAATTAAACACAGATTGCTCAAAGGAGTTCTCCAGGTTTCCCCTGCCACAGAAAAAAGGAAAGGGACACGCAGTGTAACTCTTTAGCATTAGACCTCCATATCTGACTTTAAACTCTGCTAACTGAAATACAGCACAGTAAGACCTTTGTCATACAGTGGGAGTGGAAAGAAGTACAACGCAAGAAGAAAGAAAATAAATAAAAATAAAAAAGAGATTCACAAAAAAATGTACAAAAACTAGTACTAACTTGTATCATAAAAAATGCTGAAATTAAATTGCAGTATAATAAGGAATATTCTTTTGTTGCATATTATATTTATAAGTATGCATAACTGTGTAATGAAATTGATTAATATAAAGCATAGAGTTTTGCATTTTGCAGCAGATTTTGCCATATGTTATAAGACATTAAGATTTTTGACTTCCTGTACTTAAATGCCTAACAAGTAGCCATTTGCTGGGTAAATATGTTTTTTATTTTTTTTGTAGACGGTCCATCAATCGCACATGGACCCGAAGACCTGTGTCTGAGATTGGAGAGCTAAATAATGGTGCTGTACAGACCTCTTCCATCAGTGAGGAATTGATGGGTAATTTTCTCTATATTTGTATCTCTACTTGCTTTGATATACTACTATTCAATAACTATAACTGAATTCCAACCTGCTTTGTCTTAGGAACTAATATGGAATCAGTACGAGAAAACCAGAGCCTTCATTTGAAAAAACTTAAAACGGCTGAACTTCGGCTTGCTGATGCAAAACAGAAGATGAGGGAGCTGACAATTAATATCAAAATGAAGGAGGAGCTGATTAATGAACTTGTTAAGACAAGTGAGTTGCTATTCCATTAGTCCCGTGTATGGCTTTTGTAAGTCCACGTGTGTGGGTTGTGGATTGATTAAAAGTGGCTTTTCCTGCCGCCTTATGTCCTGCTTTAAAAAACCTAAGACCCCTTTCACATGGGCTGTCGATCAGGTCTGCCTGTCAGTTTTTCAGGCAGACCTGATCGAACCCTCCATTCAACCCTGTGAAACGGCGGATGTCAGCGGTGACATGTCCGCTGACACTCCGCCGCCATCTGAGCCGATTCTGTCTGCCAAATCCAGATGGATAGTGGTCCTATTTTCCATCTGTCTATTGGATGGGATCAGATCTGATCGGGTGCAAACAGACAGGCGGACCATTTTCACCCGATTTCCCCATAGGGGCGAGCGGGACTGGGTCATTCGTAGGCACCCGTGTGAAAGGGGGCCTTGGGTTATTTACCTGCTGAAGCTAAAAAATAAAAAATGTAAGCCCTCCAATTGGGACTGAAGTCTTCTGTCTTCTATCTTTAGCCTTCTCTAATACAGACAGTAAGGTTGCTGGTTTCAAAATGATACACCTTTTGATGGTTAGATTTGTACGTGATGATATAAATTCATATTATGTGAACCTTGCCTTTAGACAAATTTTTGTTTGGGCTTTTTGCAATAATTCCTGCACAGAATGTGGGACCATTAATCCCCGTTCACATCTGGCGATTTTGAATCAGGGACAGAATTGCCGCAAGTCTGCCCACCATTTCAATTTGCACTGCAATAGCGACAAAATGCACCATGTGTGTTTGGGTGCCATTCATTTTTAATGAATGGCACCAAATCTGGGCTGACTGATCTGGATAGCTGCTATGTAGAGAACAGCTCGAGCAGTGGTGGAGCGATGAATCGTGATCAAAGTCAATGCAAGAAGAAATGCTCCAACAAACCTTATGCCGGCCATACACGTTTCGAATTTCGTATCTAAGAATTTTCGTACAAATTTCGCACCATTAGTGGGCTGCAGCAACAGCCGATTTTTGTGCGGCAATCAAATTTGAGGAATCAGACATGTTGGAAATGTTTTGAAAAACAAATGATTTTCTAATCAATGATGAGAGAATCGTGCGAGAAATGTAGGGGGAAAAGAAGATTCCCAGCCACGAAAATTATTTTCTTTAGCAACATGAGGTGAAATTGAAGGTTTGGTCATCCAAATTTCGAAAATCAATGGTGGCGTCATCGAATCACAAAAAAAAAACTTTCTGATTTTGAAAAGAAAATGTGTTCGAAATTCAACCGTGTATGCTTTACAGAGAACTAATACGGCTAGCAAAAATTGGTTAGACTTTTCTTCAGCAGAGCTGAGGACGCTAACAGGAAACCAAGCATACTTGAGTAAGAGGTTATGCTGGGCTGGGTTGGATTCCTGGACGGTTGTGGTTCTCTTCTATGACTCACTTCCTTCTCTTCCATTCCTTCACTCAGGTACAAGATGGGCCCTCTGGTCAGACCCGCTGTCTCAACTTTGGGGCTCTTGTCTAGATTTTGTATGTAAAGATGTCCCTCAAAGGATATGTTGCTACTACACTTTATTTTTCTACATATATGTGTGTGTATATGTATGTATGTATGTGTGTGTGTGTGTGTGTGTGTGTGTGTGTGTGTGTATAGATAGATATATCTATCTATCTCGCACACACTTTTTTTGGGGTGGGGGGTAAGTATTTAAGTTCAGTGTTGGATGACCTAATGGTCACTATGGTGGCAATAATTTAATTATTATGCTTATAGGTTGCCCAGGTAGATGGGAGGGTGCTGTCCTGCTTGACCCCTCTGCCGATTGCACAAAGTTGGCCTGATGTAAGGCCCACTGGTTGTTTGACCTATTGGGGACATATAGGAATATGTTTCTCAATAATAGTTTTCATGGATTCAGGTCTTAATCCCTTAGCTTTAAAACATGCTATTAATGACCTGTTGTTGACTAGGGGTGCAACGGATCGTCACCGATCCGTGATCCGAACGGGCCACCCTGTTCGGATCGGCACACCACGCGATCCGGAGCCTCGGCCATAGGAAAGTCCCCGGCTTCGGCCTAGCTCCGGAGCGTCGGCCATCTTGCTCCACCCCCGTGTGCTTGCCAGAGCCCAATGCATAGCGTGACACGCCTCCCCGCACAGCGCGCTCACTGCAGACATGTGGAGACAGCATCTGTGAGCTCCTGCAGGTAGGAAATCCGTTGCACCCCTAGTAAGCATTGTAATGTTCAATCTGAAAATAGCAAGACAGAGGGAGATAAGGGGCCTGAGGTATTTGTGGAGAGGCCCCCTAACAGCTGCATCTGTAATGGGAGGACATGGGGGCAAGTGGACATCTTTCATTACACCCAACAGAGTTTTTACCCTTAAATCCAGTATTTGTAAATCCGACAGGCTGTTTAAATGTTAAATTTAATGTGAAAATCAGAGGTGTTCTGTCACATTAGCAATAAACAGTCCGTCGGATTTCCAAACACTGTATTTAAGCACATAAGCTCCGTTTTGTGTTGAGAATAACTGTGAAATCTAAAACTCTGGTGGGTGTAACAAGATTTGTCTTTTTTTTTTTTTTTTTTTGCTGATCCGAAAATGATCCGATCCTCGACTCCTGATCCGAGGATCGATCCGATCCGTGAGTTTTTTGATCCGTTGCACCCCTATTGTTGACTGTTGACCGTTCATGTCGTCAGAGCCATTTTGTACTCTATTGTATTAAATTACAACATTTAACTGTAATTCTGAAAATTGAATAAACAGATTGAAACAGAAAAAGTGCAGGGCTGATAAACAGGAGACCTTGCTTTCCCTGATTTGAATTTTAACTTTAGCCAAGACCTATTTCTCTATAAGGAATGCAGCTTTATAGTAATAAGCAACCTAGGGTTATAATACCCCCTACAGGAGAAATGGACACTAGCTACATAGAAACTGGAGGCCAGCCCCTTAGAGCAGTGGTATTGAATTAAAATTCACTGAGGTCCATTCGGCAAAGTTTTCTTCCAGTAGAGGTCCAAATGTTTGAGCAATGATTCAGATCAGAGCCCTCTGCTTCTTTATTACAGTTCTTCGTGCTGGTTCACACCAGAACGTGGTTCGGGAAAGGCGTGTTCAGTGCTTGTTTTCCACGCGTGCTCAAAATGCACTACCTGTGCAATCTGCAGTGGGTGTCAATATATTCCGTCTAACACCTTGCGATTTGGTGCAGCGTGTTTTAAAAAAGTAGTGCATGCACTTCTTTTTATGCAATTTCAGCCCATTCAAATAATTTGGCATGGAAATCGCATTGCACTGTATCGCACAAGTGTGAACCAGCTGTGACATAAGTGTCCTCAGTCCCCCTTCACATCAAGATCCCCCACTTTGTATTACAGTCCCACCATCACAGTAGTCTCTGTCCCCACCATTTCACTTCACCCACCCCACTGTAATGTACTCTGCCCCCCACATTGTAGTATCCTCTGCCCCCCCCCCCCCCACACACACACACACACACAGCACAGTAATATCCTCTGCGCCCCACAGCTGCTGGAGTTAATTTTTCATGTTAACAAGCTGATGATTGGTTGCTAGAACCACTAAGCAACCAAGCACCAGCTTGTTAATAAAGTTAACTTGGGCAGCTCCAGCTCCCGCCCTCCATCCAGAACTGTTCTGCCTCCCACTCTCTGTTTTGTTTTGAGGACAGCAGCAGCGGAGGGGGGAAGAACTGGCTTCTAAATGGTATGACTGTGGCAGTCCAGATGGGATAGTGACTCGGTTCAAATCCAGATTTGAAATGTCCACCATTTAGTTATGCCTGCTCTAGAAGATATAACTCCTTTATAGCTGCTCAGTTATGCCTAATTCCCTTAGAAGAATGGATGTCTCCTTCCTCTCTGCTGTAGTTTTCCACTTGAATTTTCATTTGTCTAGCATTTTCTACTATTAACAGCTATTGGTGGATTCAAATATTGAGAATTCTTGAAGTCTCTCTAGCTGGCCAACGAGTGCAGGTTTTCCCAATGTATTTGGTATACTGGTTATTCCTGCTGCAGTCAGCAGTGACATCCATTCTGTGTTCCACTTAGCACTGGACTCCTGCAGGCACTGATCGGGTATTGTTACAGCTGGCAGGGCCGCATAGGACAATCCATCCATCAGCAATTTATAGTATGGATAGAAGATTCTATATGTGATTGGTGAGCTTTAGCCTCTAGCTCTATAAGAATTGTGTAAATTTAGTAAACAGAATCTGAATCTTGAGGACGAGGTATGGTCTGCATTAGACTGACTCATAATGAAAAATTATTTCAAACCCTACCTTCAGTCTGGCTCTTGTAACTGCATACCAACCTAGACCCAGGTATACTTTTGCTCTTTGTAGGTCAGGTGACAGCTTCCTGTGCAGTAAAGGTAACACATTCTAATTACTTAAAGTATAAGTGCAGAGGAAGTTCACCTATCATGTGTGCTTCTATGGCTGACCAAACAGACCCCCCCCCCCCCCCCCCAAAGATTCACTTATTATTTAATTGTTGTAGAATCCTGGACAAGGCAATTCGTGATTTTAAAGGGTCACTAAAGGAAAACGTCATTTTTTGCTGAAATGACTGTTTACAGGGTATAGAGACATAAAAGTTAACTGATTCATTTTAAAAATGATTAAAAATAGATAAAAAACCAATCATATAATGTACCTACAGTTTAGTTTTGTTTTTGCTGTTGTTTCCTGGTTCTCTGATGTACAGAGACAAAGAGCCAATAGAGGGCAGTGAAGGTTTTGCAAAACGAAACTGGATTGGTGCTGAGGGGTTTTAGACACACCTCCTTGATTAGTGACCACAGTGAGAAATCTTCCAGTACTGTGGTGATCAGGAAACAGACAACCAGGAAGTGTCCAGAACAGAGAGGAATTACAGCTACTTCAAAGCAAAAACGAACAATTAGGACATGAAACCAGGACTGCAGTAAGGTAAAGGAAGCTATTTAGCTAAAAAAAAAAAAATTCCTTTAGTGACCCTTTAAGCCTAAAACTTAATTTTCCTTTTTTATATGTGAGGGGATAAGGACCCAAAGGGTACATTCTTGTACATATAGATGCAAACATTTATTTTATAGCTCACCTGACACTTAGGAAACTGCATGTCAGTAAATTGAACTTTACGCGCACTTGACCAGAAGTACTAGAGTCTTTCAAGCGAGTCTATTATTGCTAAAAGCTTTGAATTAAGGCTTTAACTTTAATTATCTGTAATTGAAGTTATTCTCGTGGATAAATCCAAAGGACTGTCATCCAGATGTCATCCCAGACACTCACAGATCAAAGCCATATCAGAATACATTTAATGATGGTATTTGTATTTTAATAAATGTATTAATGATCACTTGCACAAAGAACATTTGAATGCACTTATCAAGCACATATCATCCTGTTGGTTTCAGATGTTTTGGACTGTAAGTCCAAATTCCATTGACATCAGGTCAGTTGTCAATATACTGGAACCGTGTCTCTCAATGAGCACTGCTCTGTAGATAGGCCTTTCGCGAACTTTTTTTTTTTATGTAAAACCATACCCCGGAAACATTATAAAAAAAAAAGTGAAAAATGGTCATATCGTATCTGGGGGAAGTTGCACAGTATACCATTTTACATCCATGTTTGAATGGAATGAAGTATAGCACTGACAGAATGAGGTTACTATTTAGGGATATAAAGGGAGAACCTTAAGCAGAAGTGAAAACAAGAATAGTGGAAAAAGAGAAAAATAAAAGTGTGCTTTTTGAGCTAGGGGGGTTGTGGGAGTGGAGGACAGATCAGGTAGGGTCAGGGCTGAAGGTGCCATGATGTACCAGACTAAATTGGATCTTCTTGGCTCCCTCAGCTTTTGGACAGCAAGTTTTTATTGTATATTCTTGAGAATAAATATATTTTTTTTAATTATTTTTTTGGTCCATTAAAACTGAGTAGTTCAAAATTGGTCCTCTGTGTTTTAAAAGATGCAGTTCTTCCATCATCTTGAGTTCATTAATTTGTGTTCACCATAATAGTAAGTAAGGGATTCTTGTAGTGGTATTTGGAGAGAGTCACCAGCAGAAATAAGCACTGCTGGGTTATGCCTGAGATTCACATAATTTAATTTGTGAATGATATTTGTCACTTTGTAATTCTGGGTATTCTCAAAAGATATGATGGAATGTGCTAATGACATTGTTGCACCACCGGCTGGTGGGAGCAACATTCAAAAATGCTTTATAAAGGTTGGCCGGGACCCTGTGCCATCTGGCTAAGATTTTACAAACCAATTCTTGCATTTGGTATAAAAAACCTTGCTTTATGGGCAAAATAATGAATGCAATCTCATTTGTCTGAGATAAATAAGGTATTAAGATCTTTTTATCACTTCTGGATTAGTGAGGGTACACATTTCTAAAAGGGGTATTTAGCTTAGCAAAGGATGTCGGTATATGTCTGATTGTTCCTCACCATACAGCTCCTCACCCCAGGATGCATATTTGATCTTATTAACCACTTTAGCCCCGGGCCTGTTTTTCAGAGTCGGTGTTTACGAGACAAAACCATTTTTTTTTGCTAGAAAATTACTTAAAACCCCCAAACATTATATATTTTTTTTTCTAACACCCTAGAGAATAAAATGGAAGTCATTGCAATACTTTTTGTCACACCGTATTTGCACAGCGGTCTTACAAGCGCACTTTTTTTGGAAAAAATTCACTTTTTTAAATGAAAAAATAAGACAACAATAAATTTGGCCCAATTTTTTTATATATTGTGAAAGATAATGTTACGCCGAGTAAAATGATACCCAACATGTCACGCTTAAAAATTGCGCCCGCTCGTGGCATGGCGTCAAACTTTTACCCTTAAAAGGCGACGTTTAAAAAATTCTACAGGTTGCATTTTTTGAGTTACAGAGTAGGCCTAGGGCTAAAATTAATGCTCTCGCTCTAACGATCGCGGCGATACCTCACTTGTGTGGTTTGAATACCGTTTTCATATGTCGGCGCTACTCGCGTATACGTTCGCTTCTACGCGCAAGCTCGTCGGGACGGGGCGCTTTAAAAAAAATTTTTTTTGCTTTTCGCATTTATTTTTATTTATTTTACAATTTTTAACACTGAAAAAAAAAAAAAAAATGATCACTTTTATTCCTATTACAAGGAATGTAAACATCCCTTGTAATAGAAAAAAGCATGACAGGTCCTCTTAAATATGGGATCTGGGGTCAAAAAGACCTCAGATCTCATATTTAGGCTTAAATGCAAAAAAAAAAAAAAAAATTTGGAAATGTCATTTTTTCAAATGACAAAAAAAAAAATGTTTCTTTAAGACGCTGGGCGGGACTGACGTTTTGACGTCACTTCCGCCCAGCGGAGCTATGGGGACGGGCGAAGGAGATTTTTCCTTCAGTCTCGTCCCCGCTCAGCTGCCGGATGGTCGCGATCTCCTCCACCGCTACCGACGGCTCCGGTAAGCGGCGGAGGGCGCGGAACAGCGGCGGGAGGGGGGGGGGCCCTCTCCCGCCACCGATAACGGCGATCTCGCGGCGGATTCGCCGCGGAGAACGCCATTATCGTTAACACGGCCGCCCACAGAAGAGATGAATATCTCGATTGTGGCAGCAGCTGCTACCGTTACCGAGATATTCATCTCTAAAGTGATGACGTATAACGGCGGTGGGCGGTCGGCAAGTAGTTAATATGGCTGATGAGCACCAAGAGAAAAAGATGCATCACTTGCTAGAGCTCCACATGGGGGTGTTTGGAGGAAGAAAAATGCTGACTATGACCATAAGAACACCATCCCTACAGTCAAGCAGGGAGGTGGAAACATTATGCTTTGGGGGTGTTTCTCTGCTAAAGGTACTGACCTTGCAGCATTGAGGTACCAATGGATGTGGCCATGTATCATAAGATCTTGGATGAGAACCTTTTTCCCTCAGCCAGAACACTGAAGATGAGTCATGGATGGGTCTTTCAGCAAGAAAATTAGCCCAAAACATACTGCCAAGGCAACAAAGGAATGGCTCAAGAATAAGCACATTAGGGGCATGGAGTGGCCTTGCCAGTCTCCAGACCTTGGTCCTATAGAAAATTTATAAAGGAAGCTGAAACTTCGAGCTTCCAAGCAACAACCAAGAAACGTAAGGATTTGGCAAAGATCTGTAAAAGAGTGGACCAAAAATCCCTCCTGAGATGTGTGCAAACCTGGTCACTAACTACTAGAAATGTCTTGCCTCTGTGCTTGTCAACAAGGTTTTCTCCACCAAGTGCTAAGTCATGTTTTAGCTTGCGGATCAAATCGTTTTTTGTCCCACTGCAACTCCATTTGAATCATGTGTTTTTTTGGTTGATATTCTGTCTTTTAAAATACACCTATGATAAAAAATTATAGACCCTTTATTTCTTTGTAAGTGGGAAAACTTACAAAATCTGCAGGGGATCAAATATTTTTTTTCCTTACTGTATTTTCTGATTTAATAACGTGTTTTCAGTTGGGTCTATAGACCCATAGATATTGCCTGAGCTATTTTCTAACATTTTTTAATTGGGTAGTATTTTAATTCTGAGGGTGTGCGTTTTAATAGAGTAGCAGCGGAAGGGCATTCATCACTAGGAAAATATTCCTACCACACCACAAAGTCCTTGTGGTATATATCCAACGTTCCTGTTTGAGACCTTGTACTATTGTTACGAAGTTAACTTTGTATATTAGTAAGGTAGATCCCCAGATATTTAATGGAATTCGGTGCTAATTTTAATGAGAAGTTTGCTTTAATAGTAGCTTTATTAGTGACCATTCTTGAAGACGGTGCTGTTAGGCTGAGAGCTTCAGATTTTTAGTTGTCAATTTCAAAATTCGACAGATTCACAAATTTGCAGAATTCTGAAAGTTCAGTAGGAGTCTCAGTTGGGTTCTAAGATGTGTATGTAAATAGGACGAGAGTGGGCACTTTATCTGGGCTTGATTTGTAAAGTGAAATAGTCTGATGTGACTGCTGAGGGATGTGGGTATATGGCATTGATCCATTTGTACATGTTGCTACCCAGGGCAAAAAAGTGAGGTATGCTACAGCTAGTCTACCCTGTCCATATTTCATTTAGGCATCTGAGGAGAGTAGTATGATCAGTATTATCCAGGTTTGGGCTAAGTGTATGCCGTAGTAGCGTTGTCCCTGGACCACCTGTACAAGATCAACAATCTGTAAAATATGTGAAAAAAATCTTCAGATCAGTATTTAAACTGTAAGTTCACCTTGACAGAAAATCTGTGAGGTGAACTTACACTGGACCCCCTTCCCATTGCACTCCGTCCCGCTAACCTGGAGTCCGGAGATCCCATGCACTGACAGATCGTATTGCCGGGGATTTAAAATTCTTTCCTCTTTGCTTGCGGTGACAGGACGGGCTACACGGTTTTTGTTTGGTCGGCGCTGCCCATGTGACGGCGCCGATTCCTAATATAACCTTAAGGCTTCTGTGGTCGAGAAGGATACTATTGGAAAGTTTGATTATCTGACAAAGGAATAATCAAGTCTAGAAATAAGAATTATGTGCCATGCAGATGATGTAATCAAATAAAGTATACACAACTGTAATATGCTCAATAAAATCTTCTTTATTACATGCTTCAGAGGAAAACAATACAGAGATGTTGCCGTGTTTTAGCCTTGGTAGGCTTTGTTGTTGTACGCTACAAACAACCTTTTTGTAGTGGTATTTCCAGCTTTTTCCAATTATGCTTCAGAGTCCTGTAAACCAAGGAATCTAATATGCAAATGGCGAGTTCTGCTTGGTAGTTGCTTCTCTGTCATGTCCTGTACAAATGTGGTTTATTACAAATACACTGTAAAAGGTTTGCTTTAAAGGAGTTGTAAAGTCTTGAGGTTTTTGTGGTGCAGCTGCCCCCCCAGAGTCCCCCTTTTACTTACCTGAACCCAATCTTTCCAGCAATGAAACCGATCCCAGCAGCTCCAGTCGCTGTCTCGGGACCTCATTGAGTAGATTGATAGCAGCAAGAACCATTGGCTTCCGTTGCTGTCAATAAAATCCAGTGACACAGGAGCTGGGGGGCGGGGCCGAGTCCTGCTGTCTGTCAATGGATGCAGCAGCAGGACTTGGAAGCACGAATGCCCCCATGGAAAGTGGCTCTCCGTGGGGGCACTTGATGTGCAGGAGGAGCCAGGAGCGCCGCCAGGGGACCCCGGAAAAAGAGGATCGGGGCCGCTCTGTGCACAACCCTTGTACAGAGCAGGTAAGTATGACAAGTGTGTTTTATTTAAAAAAAAAAACAAAAAAACTTTACATCCACTTTAAGATGGTCCTCATATCTGCAATCCATTAAACAGATACATGCAAAAAGCCACTGCATTAAAACCCAGATTGTTGAAGTTTGTGTTGGTGACCGTTATAAACATTTATGGAGCCATGTTTGCTTGTGATATGATATGCTTGAACATATCCACATACTGAACAATGTAATCCTTGTGTAAGGTAATGGTGCTCAGTCCATGAACAAGCATTATTCTGTGAAGATTGCCCACCTGGAGCAAGAAGCAGATCAGGCAAAAACCGAATTATCGGAAGCTCAGAAACAGCTGCAGGAACTGGAGGACAAAGAGTCAAGGGATCAGGTTCAAAAAGCAAAGTTACAGAAAGACTTTCGTAAGAAGATGGAGGCTGCAAAAATAAAAATGCAGGTAGGGGTTTCTATATGGTACACAAATCCTTTCAGCATTCATTGCTAAATATTGTTCCTGTTTACAACATCAGATTGTGCAGCGCTTTAGAGAGTAGTATTCACATCAGCCTCTGCCCCTAGAGAGGCTTACCATCGACTGCCTTTGCCACACACAAACATGAGAGTTTAAAATAAAACAATGCTGTTATTTCTAGAAAGATAATCCTGATCGGGTCCCTGAAGAAGCCCATGCCAACATGGGAAACTCATCCAAGTACCCAGGATGTAGGGCCATCGTGCTGACTACTGAGCTACTTTGCTACCCAGAAAATAGTGTAGGTAGCATAAACATAAAAAAAATAACATACTGTACAAGTTATTAATGCCCTGGGTAGTTTTGCTGCAGAAAATGTTCCACTTCAAACTGAACTACAGAAACAATTTTGGGCCCTCTGAGCTTTTTTGCTATGATATGCAAGTATGCTCAGTACACTTACCCCCTCCAGTGCCGTGATGTCCACACTCCCCTCCATCACTGGTGCTTCCATTTTCTGGCAGTT
Organism: Rana temporaria; assembly: GCF_905171775.1. Lineage (NCBI taxonomy): Eukaryota > Metazoa > Chordata > Amphibia > Anura > Ranidae > Rana > Rana temporaria. The sequence goes on from NC_053489.1 coordinate 272,887,128, forward strand.
TTCCATGTTCATTGGCCAGGCTGGCAAGATGGAACTCCTACACTTGTGCACATGAGTTACTCAGTCATGGCACAAAATTATGCCATACGCTACTCATTGTACTATTAGAGGGCAAGCTCGGGACAAACATTTGTTACAGGTGGCATAAAATGCCACCTGTCAGCATTTTGTTTGTAAAACTAACTATAGTTCTGATTTAAGTGTCCTTTACCTTTTCATTGTTAGAATGAGATGCTATCAACTGAAGTAATTAAAGGATTATTCAAAAAATGTTGTTAAAAAAAAAAAAAAAAAAACTATGCTGTAGTTATGTATATTGTGTAAGGGAAGTAGAAATTTAAATATTGTATTTTAGCTATTTTTTTCCACAAGCATCGAGAGGTGGTCAGGTAATATAAAGAAATATTTTTTTTTCTGCTGTCCCAGGCTCGGGCCTATGCATAATGTGATAAAACCCATCTGTAATGGTGGCAACTCTAAAAACAATTGTACTCTAAACAAACCCTTATGCGGCGTATACACGGTCAGAATTTACGATGGAAAAAGTCAGACGGAATTTTTTCATCAAATATCGAAATTCGAAAATTTTACGTTGTTTGCGTAAGTCGTCCATGAATAGGGTTTTAAGTCATTTACGTCCACGTCGTAACCAATAGGACCGTGCGGCGTACTTTGCCGCAATGTACACTGGGATATGCAGGCGGATGGCGCATGCGCCGTTCGTAAAATACGTCAATCATGTAAGGTCACCCCCCATTACCATAAAACACGCCCCCTCAGCTAAATTTGAATTAGGCGCCATTACGCCCGCCCGGTTTACGCTACGCCGCCGTAACTTAGCAGGCAAGTACTTTGTGAATCATGTACTTGCCTCGCTAACTTACAGCGGCGTAGTGTAAACACGATACACTACGCCGCCGCAACGATACGCCTGCCTACCTGAATCTAGCTAAAGATGTGTAATAATAAGAAAGGTAAACAGATTAGACTTGTTAGAGAAGTACATGAAAACATGTTACCTTTCCATTGTTTTACTTCTGCACAGATAGTACAGAAGAAGCAGCAAGACACAAAAAAATTTGCAAGTCTTTCCGTTCAGAATGAGAAGTGTGTAGCAGATGCAGAAAAAAACATTCTGAACATGCGACAGCAACAGAGCCAATTACAGAAAAAGCTAAAAGAAGAGACTGAGAAAAAAAGGAAACTTGAACTGGCTGTTCAAAAGGACCAACAGCAAATCAAGGTAAACAGTTGTGCAAATACTGTACGGACTCACAAACGTGGAGCATTAAAAAGTGAGATTAACAAGAGTCCAAGTGTTTCTAATGCTTGTGCACAAAAAGCCCACAAGACTAAAAATAAGTAACATACATGTATAATATACTTCTTGTATGTGTCTGTGGTCCTCCTTCTTGCAGATTTTATATTTGTTAACAGTCTAGGTCAGTGGTTTTCAACCTTATTGAGACCAGGGCCCGGTAAATTCTTCCAAACCTCCCCACCCCCTTTAACAAAGGGCTCTGAATGGGGCTGTGTTTGTTGTAGGGGGATGAAGGTTCTGGAGGGAATTAGGGCACTGTGCAGCAGATTTGGTGGTCCTGTACTGGATGAGGTTTCTGAAGGGATCTGGGGGCAACTGTGAGGCTGAGATCTTAGAAGGGAGCTGGAGGTCTCCACTAGACTGGGGGTTTTCATGGGAAATGTGGAACATTGGGTGACACTGTTTGTAGCACTATGGATGGCTGGAGGCTTTGCAGTAAGCCAGGGGGCCTTGGGGGTAGAGGGATCACACTGCGGGAGGTTGGTAGACACTGTAGGGGACCTTTGGGCACTGTACAAAGTTGAGTGGCACTGTGGATCACTATGGGATCTGGGAGGCTCTGTGGGATGTTTAGGAATCTGCAGGTAGCTGAAGGACCGGTGGGAGGGAGGCCATTTCCTGGCAGTGGCCCACTGCCCAGTAGTTGTTAACCACTGGTCTGGGATAATGTTACAAATCTAGGCAATCTGAACTGAGCATTTGATGAAAAAATATCTGCAGTGCACAGTGGTCATGTTTCATGAAAAGTTAAATATACGATTTCTAAGCAGCTTGACTTCTAAGCAAATCTTAACTTTTCCTGTAAAAGCAAAGCTTATTCCTAGGTGATAAATACAGCGAGGGCATTAAAACGTATTGCATGCATTTAAGAACAAAAATCTATCTGTAGATTGTGGATGTTTACATTCTTTAGGTTTGTACATAAAACCCACTTATTGAACTTTTTTTATTTCCTAAATCTTGTATTATGGGCTGCATCCTTTAGTCTGCGGAATATGAAAATGTACGTAGTGTTTGCAGTGTGTGATATAGAGTTTCCCATACCCTCAAAATGCATGTAAATGAAAAGAATTGTACTGTTTTATTGAAAGGGGTACAGTTTAGATCACTGTAGGTTGCATGAAGATGCTGTGCACAGAAACTCTTGAGTGCAGCTGCATGAGTGCACTTCCATTAGACTTCAGTATAAAAAACATCCAGATTACTAATCCCTCCTCCTTTTCCAAAGACAACTAGCCTTTTTATTCAGGCCTTTTGTACAGGGTGTCCATTATGTTGCTCTTCCTGTCATGTTACTCAATGGCATTTAAATCTTCTTCTGTTGGCACTTCAAAGGCCACCTTTGGAACCCTACTGAAGATTTTCTCCTGTCCACTCTTACTTACTGTGTTCCTTGTTGCCGTAACCTGTGCAAGGTGAGTGTTTGAGTAGCAGCCTTCACCTGACATACAATGTCTCTTCTGCATTAAAATTTCTAGCCTGACTGTATGCCAGTGTAAATGGAGCTGCACATATGCAGCTCAGTGCAAAATTTGCCGGTATGACTGAATTGCCAGGCATGCATGGGAGTGATGCCACATCAGCCCACCCAATTAAAATGGCTGGAGATCGGAACCTGAAAGCCACCTGGACGAAGACGACCGGGGGCTCTGGGCACTGCTGTGCAGGAGTTAAGGAAGGTATAACTCCACTTTAAATGGAAACCATATTCATGCTCCATCATGTCTTGGTAGCTCAGGGAAATCACTATACAAGTGTATAGCTTTAAAGCAGAACTAAACCCTTCATTCTTTACAGCTAAGGATATTGCCATCTTAGCCTCTGTTTGATCTGTAGTTTTCTTGGTGCTGCACGTGTGATTAGTTATGACACAAGCACAATTATGACACAAATTAACAGTTTGAGAGCACAAGCAACTGTGACGGTTATCAATCATGGCATGCCTTGAATGTAAAAGGTTTGGGAAACCGTTACATATTTAGCCTGATTGAAAAAAGACACAAGTCCTTCTAGTTCAAGCAATAAAAGGGGAAAAAACGAATTATACAAGCCTATATATACAATCCTATATGCACAGCTAATCCAGAGGAAGGCAAAAAAAAAAAAAAGCAGCTTACTCCTACTACTGCTTTTCTGAAGAAGGAAAAACTGAAGCATGCTGGGAGTGGGGAGGATTAGATCTAACTAGTCGACGGCTTTTTAGTTTGCCAGTGTCCAAATACTCCTGTAGCTGGCAGTATACCCCAATTATCTATAAAAAACTAAAACTTGTCTCCCTTTAAAGAACGGCAAAAAATGGCAAAATCATGTTATACTGTAAATCATTTTGCTATTTATAATTGAGAGTATTAATAACCTATACAATTTGAACTTTTTATAAAGGTAAGAAAACAATTGTGTTTTATGTCGCTTCAGAATTGTCAATTCTAAATAGGTTTGAATCAGTAGAGAGACCAATTAAATGGCAAAATATCAATTTCTACCTTTAAATAAATGTCTCAGAGAATATGCATGCTTTTTCACACTGACATTTTGAATTGATGCAACTTTTCATCCTCAATTGTGATATGCTTAACCTATATGGCATGGGTCCTCAAACTACGGCCCTCCAGCTGTTCAGGAACTACAATTCCCATCATGCCTAGTCATGTCTGTGAATATCAGAGTTTTACAATGCCTCATGGGATGTGTAGTTCTGGAACAGCTGGAGGGCCGTAGTTTGAGGATCCCTGCTATATGGCATCCAAATTCTGTTTCCCTAATATGTTGCTGCAAACATCTGAAATTCTAATTACATTTTATTTTTTCAGGAGCTTCAGTTAAGGACTGAACAGCAGCAGAAGATGTTGAAGCTGAAAAATGAAGAGATTGCATCTATTCGAAGACAGAAGAGCTCTAATATACCAGACCAACTTCAGCTTGTAAGTCATGACATTGATGTTTTCTTCTTCTGCTGCTTCTTTTTTTTTTTTTTATCAATATATATATATATATCACATTGGTGTATTCTTAAACCGAATGTACATGTGTTTGGCTCAATAACAGCGATCATTGAAAACAGGCCTGGTAAAAATACTAAAGAACTTGAAAAAGCCAAAAGAGTCACAGGGCCAGATCCACAAAAGGGATACGCAGGCGTATCTACTGATACGCCGTCGTATCCCTGTTTCTATCTATGGAACTGATCCACAGAATCAGTTTCTCATAGATAGGCAGAAGATCCGACATGTGTAAGGGACTTACACTGTCGGATCTTAGGATGCAGTACCACAGCCGCCGCTGGGGGCATTTCTCGTCGAAATCAAACGCTTAGGTAGAGATTTTGCGGCGGTGTAACTTAAATGGCAAAAGTTAAGTTACGGCCGGTTTTTGTGGATCAGGCCCACAGTCGGGGTTTAAAGTGGGAGTATTTTGGTGGGCTTAGATTGAATGGTCAAGACGTAGGCTATTTTTAGCAGCGCTTTACCATAGTTTTTGCTGCATTTTTGCTGTGTTCTTCGGGTGCTAGCTTAACCCCCGCTAGTGGCCCGAAAAGGGTCAAATCGACCGCAAAGCGACACTTTGCATGCGGTGCTGCCCATTGATTTCAATGCGCAGTGGCGCTTTAGGAGCGGTGTATACAGCGCCTCAAAGATGCGGCTGGCAGGGCTTTTTTGAGCATCCCGCCAGCGCACCGCTCCAGTGTGAAATCCCTAGGGCTTTCACACTGGAGTGAGAGAAGAGGCTCTTTCAGGGTGCTTTGCAGGCGCTATTTTTTTTAGCGCTATAGTGCCTGCAAAGCGCTTCAGTGTGAAAGTAGCCTTAAATGATCACATGTTGTGGTGGACCTTTTACTTTTAGATTATTTATGATAAAATAAAACAACTTGGGCTAGAAGTGTAGTAGAAAGAAGATTTACTTTAAATTGAAGAGTAATTTTATGGAAAAAAAAAAAACCTACACGAATGGCAAATTCCATGTAGTACCTTCCACTTTACCTTCCACCTTACACTTTTAATTGACTCTTCATAGTGAACATTTAACCAGGCAATGGAAAATTAAATATTTACATAATTTTAACAAGTTGTAAAAACAACTACAATTAAAACTATTAAACTAATTCCCATTAACTTCTGTAGCTGCAAGCACTGTTGAGCATTTCATCCTCTAATTTTGTGAGTCAGTGGTGTCTGTGCCAATGGTCACATCTCTTGCAACACCTTCCCATCCAACTTTAGTGTACACAGGCACAGCCTGCATGAAGGTGACAATGCTTTTTTAATTCAGGAGCAGTGCAGTAGTGTTGTCAGCAGAAAAGGTGAGGTGCATTTCCCTGGGAGGATAAACTGGTATTTCATGGGTGCTATGGAAAAAATAAATGCACATGCAGGTACAATTAAGTGCTGCACCACATATTTTTTTAATGGGGGGCCATCAGTGTTGTTTCTCTAACACAAACATATTTTGAACAATACAAAGTTGAGAGATTTTGGAATCTGACTTTTGCTTTGTATGGCATGAATTGCATATTCGTGTATCTCCTATAAAATTATGTTAAGTTTAGCACTTTTGCATGAACACTTTTGAACTGGCTTTGTGGCATCTTTATACTCTGCATATGAGCATATCTAAGACAAAAAACAGTAAATGAAGACACTGCATGGAATTTTACCAAAATTTTACAAACCTGGTTCAAAGACTGTTGCTACTAACAAGGGGCATTTAGTTCTATTTATATGCAATATTTCTCTTCATGGGAAGTGATGACACTGGCTGTCTTATTATTTTTATATATTTATCACTATTTCAGAAACATTTGTGTGCTGACTTTATGGCATATTTGTATACTGTGCATATGGGCAGAATATAAGACATGTATGCACACTAAATGGAAAAACACTATATGGACTTTTAGTTTAGTTTTGTTAAAGTGGCACTTATCTGACTAAAGCAACATTTTCCACTGTGTTTCCAGATCTCTTTTTCAGTACTTTTGATACTCCTATAGAATTACTTTACTTTACCCTTATCTTTATCCAGAAAATGGAAGAACAGAAGAAGTGGCTTGATGAGGAGGTTGAGAAGGTGTTAAAAGAGCGTCAAGCTTTGAGTGAATTGGAAGATGACTTAAAGAAAAGGGAAGAGAGTATTACTAAGATGGAAGCCATGCTTAAAGAGAAGAGCCAGCTAGAGATGAAAAAGCTACGTTCAAGTCAAGTATGTAAAGTTACATTTCCTTACTGAAATCTCTTTTAGTTTATTTATAATTATTTAAAATGATATTACATTTTCATCTTCAGGGTCGCACGCTGGGATTAAAAAACAGTTCTTTTGGCAGAAAAAAAATGCTCCTATAGAGTTATTTAGATGCGTTTTTTTTTTTTTGATAGAAAATTCCTCTCAAAAACACAATCCGGAAGGGTTTTTTTTCTGCCTCTAAACTTCCTAATGTGCACATAGGATAATATTGAGCTGCTTCTACAGGAAAAACCCCAAACTCCTGTAGAAGCAGCAATATTTAAGCCCAGTGTGCATGGACCCTCAGTTAGCTTTTCCAATGGGAGTCACAGGGACGTGTTGCTGAGATGGTCAACGTAAGCTTCCCTAGACCTAGCTATAAATCAAGCTTTGTGGGTAAAACAAGACTTTCCAAAGTCTGTAGGAGTATACAGTTCTTCTTATGTGATTAGGATCCTCTTCAAACCGTTTGTAACAAGAATTTTCAGGCAAGCATATTACATATGACACGATCATTTTTCGGCATGTAGAAAAAACTAAGTTTTTCCCAACTTCATCATTAAAAATGACATTGCCCACACACCATAGTTTTTAAAAAAAATGTTCTAGCAATGCGCGGTGACGTACAACACGTACGACGGCACTATAAAGGGGAAGTTCCATGCGGATGACGCCACCCTTGGGGCTGCTTTAGCTGATTCCGTGTTGGTAAAAGACGATTCGCGCTTTTCTGTCTGTTACAGCATGATGAATGTGCTTACTCCATTATGAACAGTAGTTTTACCAGAACGAGCTCTCCCATCTCATAACTTGCGCAGGTTTTTAACGTCGTTTTAGCCCACATACGATCATTTTTTACAACCCGAAAAACGACATAGTTTAAAACGTCGTTAAAAAATGCAGCATGTTCGAAAAATGATGTGAAGCCCACACACGATCATTTTAAATGACATTTTTTTAAAACAATGTTTTTTTCATGCCGAAAAATGATCGTGTGTACGCGGCATCAGAACCACCACAAAAGGTCATTTGTAGTCTGACTTCCCAGTAATTTTTCAGGTGAACGAAACCTTGTTTGGTTCCTTTCTCCTTCATATTGGAACACCCAGGTTTGTTTTTCTCTGGATTTCTGGAATTTAAACAATTTGTGCCTCAAACATTTTTATAGGTTTTATACATAACCGTGTCCTTAGGAGTGACAAAAAAGAGGTAGGAAAAAGTGGAGCAATCATAATTGCAACATAACTGAAACATCTGTTGGTTGTGGACTTAAAGGGTAAGTTCATCTTTACAGAAAACTCTGTAAGGTGAACTTACACAGGTCCCCCTCCTGCATTTGCTTTGGTACTTCAGTCTGTATATCATTTTATAGGCCTGTGGTGAAGAGGACCCTTACTTACCGTATTACAGTTTGGTACACTTCAAATTAATATTAATCGTCACCCATTTATCTTTATATTATGTTTACATATTTATTTATTTGACTTGATGTTGTTATTGTTCACCTTATGTTTGTTCCCTTCATATATATCATGTTTTTAGAATGACAATAAAAATATAATTAAATGAGTTAAAAATTAGGACAATAATGATGACGGTTATTATTTGCCTTCCTAGGCAATAAACAGTGACATGCTGAGGATGTCGACACGTTTGAATGCTGTAGAAAGTGAACTGAAGGATAAGAGTAAGAAATTGCACAGCAGTAATAGTGAAGATGAAAGAGGAATATCTGAGGAGGTCAAAGTCCTGCAGAAGGAGCGGGATCATCTCCTACAGAGGAGGGACAGCCTTGATGAAAAACTAAAGAATGGCACAGTGCTGTCACCAGAGGTACAATAATATATACGCTTTTCTTTGTCTTGCCAGGCATTTTAAGCACTTAAGGACCGGACCTATTTTTTACACTTGGTGTTTACAAGTTAAAATAATTTTTTTGCTAGAAAATTACTTGGAACCCCCAAACATTATATATATTTTTTTCAGACACCCCAGAGAATAAAATTGCGGTCATTGCAATACTTTCTGTCACACCTTATTTGCACAGCTGTCTTACAAACGCAATTTGTCTGGAAAAATACACTTTTTTTAATTAATAAGAAAACATAAAGTTAGCCCAATTATTTTTTTAGATTGTGAAAGAAAAAGTTACGCCAAGTAAAATGATACCCAATATGTCATGCTTCAAAATTGCGCCTGCTCGTGGAATGGCGACAAACTTTGACACTTAAACTCTCCATAGGCGACGTTTAAAAATTTCTACAGGTTATCAGTTTTGAGTTACAGAGGAGGTCTTGTGCTAGAATAATTGCTCTCGCTCTAACGTTTGCGGCGATACCTCACATGTGTGATTTGAACACCGTTTACATATGCGGGTGCGACTTGCATATGCGTTCGCTTCTGCGTGTGAACATGGAGGGAACCGGGCCTATTTTGGCACTTCTCTCCTTCATGTAAAAATCAAAATTTTTTTGCTAGAAAATTAATCAGAACCCCCAAACATTATATAGTTTTCTCTTTCGTTCATAGACGGACACAGCATTCTTTGACATTAGGGTTATATCCGCTTTCACTAGGAGAGTTTAGGCAGAAAAAAAGCACTTAAAGTGTTAACAAACACAAAACTCAGTGCAGCTCCTCCCAGGGGGCGTGGCCCCCCCCGGTATAACCCACACCCTGCTCTAACAGCCTCAGTTTTTTCCTGCCTAACGTCAGGAGAGTCAGGCACTCTGGAGTTCCTGTACTCTGGAGATTTTTTTCTTGCGATTTTCTCGCTTTTTATTATTTTGTTCCTGCATTTTTTGGAATCCTGTGATTCTTCTATCAACAGCCGACTGGGTGACAGGCTGGGTCCTCGGCCCTTGTAGTCCCCCCAGTTCGGCCTTCGAGCGTGTGCCGGCCCTTAGCTCAGCTTTGGGACGTCCACGACAGGCCCCATTGCTCCAGGGGCGGCCGGGGAACTTCGGTTCTAGGGCACACATATGACCGGTCTTTATGGCCTTGTCACAGTGTGTCTGGCCGACAGCCATGCCGTTTAGCGGACGTTGGATCTGTCCGGGATACCTCCAGCCGGTGGTCGCAGGACGGGTAAGTAGTGGCCTCTTGCTCAGGTAAGTGGTCTGGCTGGATTTTTCCCCTGGGGAGGTCGACTGAGGGTTTGCCCTGCTTTCCTCTCTCCATTTTTTCCTCTCCCTCCTTCCCAGTTTCTGGGTGACAGCCGTGAGGTGGGGGCCCCGCTTGGGGGGCTCAGTCTGACCTGGGGGCTGCTACTGCTGTGGGTGCTGTGTTTTTCTGGGCTGCCATATGTGCGGAGGGGGTCCTGTGGGCCTGTGTACTGCGTGTGTCACTGGGGCTTTGCTGTGTGTTTTTTTGAAAAAAACGCCGTTTTCGGGCGCCATTTTGCCGCTGACGGCGGTGTTTTATGGCGCAGTTGTAATTGCGGCGGCCATTTTCTCGGAGCCCGCAGACATATCGGCGGCCATCTTGATACAGCTCTTGTGCCTAGGATGACGGCGCGTACGGCTCTGCACATTTTCCTTTTGGATGGCGCGGCACAGGCAGCGTTTTTGGCTCTCGGCAGCGGCGGTCTGGTCGGACGGTGAGTCCTCGGGGGGGGGGGGGGGGTTTCCCTGTTCTCTGTGGCGGCTGGGGGTTTCCCTGTTCTCTGTGGCGGCTGGGGGGATGTCCTGTGGAGCCTGCCAGTACTAGGGGATGTTAACCCTTAGTGTCCCTGTTCCTGCGGCCTCCAGGGATGCTGTGCTGGCAGTCCCTGAGGCGTTTTGGGTCAGGATGGGAGTGTTGGAGGGATGTGGGAATTGCACTTTTTCCCCCCTCTGCCTCTCTCTGGGTATTTTTTCTGACAGGGAATCGGGCCTCGCTGAGGCGTCTGGTTTTTTTTTTTTTTTTTTGGTCAGTAGCTGCTGGCTGAAGTCCACACGGACTGTGAGGATGGCCCTGTTTCAGGGTCAGCACTTGATGGTGCTGTTGTTGGGGCTCTTAACACTGCGGTGCGGGTTACCATGGTTAGCTATGGTGGTTTCGGAGGTGGCATCAGTGGTGTCAGTCCCTTTTGGGTTCCGTGCCGCCCCGCACCGCAATATGTGTTTTTTCCTTGTGTTCCATGTCTGGAATATGTTGTGCAAGGATTGGGATCAGTCGCAGGGTACAAAATGCTTTGCGGACTGTCCCCTCTTTTTTGGGGAGGATTCCTGTATCAGGGTGTCTCTCTCTCTCCCCCCCCCGCCCCCTGTGTTCAGCTGGGTAGCTTGTTTTTGAAACAAGGCTGCTACATTACCTGGGGAAGGGGCTCCCGCTTTTGGGGACCCCGCTGATAGGGGTGCTGTGAATGTGGTCGCTCCATATTCACAGGGGGGGGGGGCGGTGGTGAGTCCGGTTTGGCCGGGACTCTGATGTCGCAGACGTTTCCCGGACGGGGAGCTGGAGGCGCAGAATGCTTCTATGACCTGCGTGGTCCTGACCGACCAGTTGGTACTAGGTCAGATATTTGTCTGTGTGTCGACCCCGGATATGCTCCCCTTGCTCTCCAGGGCATCCGCCTGCGCCATGTTTTCTGCCCTGCCTTGTATGGCTGGGGGTTGGTCTGCGGACGGTCTTTTCAGTAGTCCCTGGTGGTATTGCCCTGTGGGGGTGTACGCAGGGGTGTCTCTGGATGTCATCATAAAAGATGCCACGGGCGGTGTGAGCACTCTGCTCCCGCAATCTAAAAAAGGGTAGGTGCCTCACTGTAGGTGAGGGCCCTCTTTTACTGTTCCCCATGCGTTTTTGGTTTTCGCCCGCCAAGTGCGGCAGGAAAACATTTTCAGAGGGTTAGGACGTCCACTGAGGACACAGGCGCCCCGGGTGCCGCAAGCCCAGCAAGCCTGCTTCTGCTTGGAGGTTTGCCTCCGCTCCCATCTCGGGTGGGGGGCTGGCTCCGCGAATTCGCGGCTCGGTGGAGGTCTCTCCTCTCTGACCGTTGGGGTTGCGAGGTAGTTTCCTCTGGGTGCGAGACAGGATTTCTCTCTTGTCTACCAAACGGCTTTTTTCCCTCCATCCTCTGGCTCGCCGGTTGGCTCTGTCAGGGGCTGTCCAGGATCCTCTGGTCAGGGCAGTGATTGTGCCAGTTCCCTCGTGGAACAGGCTCCGGGGTTTTTCTCCAATCTGTTTTGTGGTCCCCAAAGGAGGACGGGGTCCGTCCAATCCTGGGCCTCAGGCCCTTGTTTGTTTTTTTGTAAAAAGTGCAAACTTTCAGGATGAGGTTTTTCTGGCGTCCTTGGATGCCGTGAACGCGTACCTGCATGTTCCCATATGCTCAAAGCACCAGAGTTTCTGCACTTTGCGGTCAGGGAGGACCATTTTTCATTGTGGCCCTCCCGCTCGGCTTGGTGTCGACACCACAGGTTTTCACCGAGGTGCTTGTTCCGAGACTGGCCCGGCTGTGGCAGCGGGGGTTTGTTATTGTGGGATGTCTGTACGACATTCTCCTACGAGCTTCCTCGAGCTCTGAATTAGTGGAGCCATGTCTGTCACGTGTCAGACTCTCCAAGAGTTTGGCTGACTTCTGTTTTGTCCAGAAGTCAGTGTTGGTCCCGTCTCAGGGACTGGAATTCCTGGGACTAGTCCTAGATTCTGCCGGGGCGGAAATTTTTTTCTCCTAACGGAAAGAATTCAGACTCTGCAATCTGCTGGGCAGCAGTTGTCGACCTAGTAGTGGTCATCTCTGCGATTCTGCATGAGGGTTCTGGGTCTGACGGTGGCCTCTGTCGAGGCGGTTCCGTATGCCAAATTCCACGCCAGGGTGCTACAGAGGGAACTGCTGTCTCGTGGGGACAAGCTTCCGTCATCCCTGGATTACCAGGTTCAGTTGAGTCACCTGGTCCCTGGTGTGGTGGCTGACTTTTCCGGTGCTTCGGGCTGGAAAGGCATTTCTGCCATGTCACTGGACGGTGGTCGCGACGGATGCCAGCCTCTCCGGTTGGGGAGGGGTTTTTTGGGGCACCCAGTCAGCCCTGTGGCGCTGGACTCAGGTGGAGTCCCACCTACCAATCAGTGTTCTGGATCAGGCTTTGCCTTGCCTGGTGGTCCCTGGATCTACAGGGCTGACCATTCAGGACCCTGTCCGACAACGCTGTGGCGTACGTCGACCATCTGGGAAGCACACGGAGTTCTGTTGCAGCGACGAGGGTCGCGCACATCCTTCGGTGGGCCGAAAGGTCCGTTCCGGCTCTATCGGCCGTGTACATTCCGGGAGTATGGAATTGGCGGGCCGACTCCTGAGTCGGACTGCGCTGAACCAAGGAGAGTGGTCTCTCCACCCGTAGGGGTTTTCAGTGTCTGTGCCGAAAGTGGGGCACTCCATGCGTGGACCTTCTAGCGTCCCGCCTCAACCGGAAGGTGCCAGGTTTTTTTGGCCAGGTCAAGGGACCCATGGGCAGACGCGTCAGGCGCGTTGGTGGCTCCTTGGGGTCACTGTCGCCTACTTTAAACCTTCCCTCCTCGGTAGCTTCTTCCTCGACTGCTGCGCAGAGTGGAAGCCGAGGGAATTCTATCAATCCTGATTGCCCCAGATTGGCCGCGTCGCTCATGGTACGCGGACCTGGTGCGTCTGGTGGCAGACACCCCCTAGCGTGTTCCCCTGGGGGTGGATCTTCTGTTACAGGGTCCGATCATCCACCCTGTTTTTTACAGGGTTTGAGAGCCTGGGGCTGTGGGCCCGAGGCCTATTGGGCTCAGTGGTCTCTACCGTGCTGCCTGCACGGAAGTCTACCTCACGTAGGTTTTACATCATACGTGGAAGGCCTGCATCTCTGTGTGTGAGGAGATGAAGTGGCACCCTCGGACATACGTGGTGTCCAGGATTTTGCTGTTTTTTACAGCAGGGAGTGGATCAGGCTCTCGCCTTAAGTACGGTTAGGAGTCAGTTTTCTGCTCTGGCTGTTACTTTCGATGAGCCTTGGCGTCGCACTCCTTGGTGCGTACGTTTGGTCTGGGGGTCTGGCATGTGGCCCCTCCACTACCCCCATGGGACTTGAATTTAGTCCTTTCGGTTCTTCTGGATGCTCCCTTTGTGGACATTCGGGAGTTTTTTTTTGTTGACTGTCACAAAAGGGGAGCAGGTTTAGCTCAGCGCTAGAGTACCTGCCCTTCATGCATTTGACTCTGGGTGCTAGCCCAGGAAGGTCTGCGTCGTCACGTGGCCATGGCTCAGCGGGGGCATTTCCACTGTGATTTTTTCTGGTAGCAATTGCCTCGATCAGACGAGTGTTTGTCTGTTCTGGCGGCCTTGTCTTGCAAGGCTCCCTACTTGGTCATCCATAAGGATGAGGTGGTGCTGCGACCGCAGCCGTCTTTTCTCCCCAGGGTCGTTTCGGCTTTTCACGTTGATGAGGACATTGTTCTTCCATCCTTATGTCCTTGGCCGAAATGCAGGGAGGCGGCCATTTTACATCCTCTGGATGTGATTCGGGCCCTATGAGTGTACTTATCTGCTACGATTCCGTTCCGGAAGTCGGACTCACTGTTCGCGTCGCTGGCTGGTCCTACAAGGGGGCCTGGTAGTCTCGTCAGCCACCCCTTTTTCGGGGTGGATCCGACGAATTGTGCTTCAGGCCTATGCCCTGAAGGGGCTGGCGTCTCCCTTTTGGGTTACGGCGCATTCGACCAGGGCGATCGGGGCCTCTTGGGCTTTCTGGCATCATGCCTCTGTGTTACAGGGGTATATGGCAGCTACCTGGTCGTCGATCCACACTTTCAAGGTCTTACGAGGTGGATGTGTGTGCATCTTCTGATGCCTCTTTCGGCCGCAGATGTTACAGGCGGCGTTTTATGGTTGGAGTTTCTCCGTTGAGCAACTCCCGGTTTTGTTTGGGGTGTAACCTGTTTTGCTGTGTTATTTCCCTCCCCTCGAATTTTTTTGACACTGCTTTGGGACGTCCCTAATGTCAAAGAATGCTGTGTCCGTCTATGAACGAAAGAGAAAATAGGATTTTTGTACTCACCGTAAAATCCATTTCTCTGAGTTCATAGACGGACACAGCACCCACCCCTCCTTTGTTTGTACTGCTTGTTACGAACTGAGGCTGTTAGAGCAGGGTGTGGGTTATACCGGGGGGGCCACGCCCCCTGGGAGGAGCTGCACTGAGTTTTGTGTTTGTTAACACTTTAAGTGCTTTTTTTCTGCCTAAACTCTCCTAGTGAAAGCGGATATAACCCCAATGTCAAAGAATGCTGTGTCCGTCTATGAACTCAGAGAAATGGATTTTACGGTGAGTACAAAAATCCTATTTTTTTTTTTAGCAGACACCCTAGGGCGGGGATATGCAATTAGCGGACCTCCAGCTGTTGCAGAACTACAAATCCCATGAGGCATAGCAAGGCTCTGACAGCCACTAGCATGACACCCAGAGGCAGAGGCATGATGGGATTTGTAGTTTTGCAACATCTGGAGGTCCGCTAATTGCATATCCCTGCCCTAGGGAATAAAATGGCGGTCATTGCAACTTTTTTTCTCGCACGGTATTGACGCAATCATTTTTCAAATGCCTTTTTTAGGGAAAAAAACGGTTTCATGAATTAAAAAATAACAAAACAGTAAAGTTAGCCCAATTTTTTTGTACAATGTGAAAGATGATGTTACGCCGAGTAAATAGATACCTAACATGTCACGCTTTAAAATTGCGCACACTCATGGAATGGCGCCAAACTTCGGTACTTAAAAATCTCCATAGGCGACGCTTTCATTTTTTTTACAGGTTACTATTTTTGAGTTACAGAGGAGGTCTAGTGCTAGAACTGTTGCACACGCTCTAAAGCTTGCGACGATACCTCACATGTGGGGTTTGAACGGCGTTTACATTTTTTTTGATCACTTTTATTCCTATTACAAAGAATGTAAACATCCTTTGTAATAGCAATCACTGTGACAGGTCTTCTTTATGGAGAGATGTGGGGTCAATAAGACCCCACATCTCTCCTCCAGGCTTACAAGCAGGAAAAAAAATTCACCGATCACATGCCGACAGCCGCAATTGCGGCTTTGTTTACTTCCGGGTACCGGGCGTGACGTCATAACTTTGCGTCCGGGCCTCCGACGGTCATAGAGATGACTGGTGACCATCTGGTCACCAGTCATCTCTATGCTTCCCAGGCAGCACCGGCCGATTCGCTCTCCATGCCCCTGATGGCACGGGAGAGCCCGGGGGAAGCACCGGATGGTGGCGGGAGGGGGGAGACGTCCCCTCCCGCCACCTATAAGAACGATCAAGCAGTGGAACTGCCGCTTTGATCGTTCTTATCGTGCACAGAATCGCCGGCTGATGACGGTGATATCTGAATGATGTCTGTAGCTGCAGGCATCATTCAGATATCACCGCACAAAGTCGAGGACGTTAAATAACGGCCTTCGGTTGTCAAGTGGTTAAAATGTATTTTCATTTTTTTTCCTATTTATTTAACTTTTTTTATTTTTTACACTGGCCCTTTAACCACTTATGGACCAGAAGATTTTCCCCCTAATGATCAGGCCATTTTTTGTGATACGGCACTGTGTCGCTTTAACTGACAATTGTGCGGTCGTGCGACACTGTACCCAAGTAATATTTATGTAATTTTTTTCCCACAAATAGAGCTTTCTTTTGGTGGTATTTGATCACCTCTGCGGTTTTTATTTTTTGTGCTATAAACCAAAAAAGGCCGACAATCTAAAAAAATATATATTTTTAACTTTTTGCTATAATAAATATCCGAAAAAAACAAACAATTTCTTCATCAGTTTAGGCCGCTGCGTATTTGTGGTAAAAATCGCAATAAACGCAAAAGTTAGAGCGTCTACAAAATAGGGGATAGATTTTATGACATTTTTATTATTCATTTGTTTTTTTTCCTAGTAATGGCAGTGATCAGAGATTTTTTAGCGGGACTGCGACATTCAGGCGGACAGATCAGACACTTTTTCAAACAAAAGGTCTTTATTGGAATACATTGTATACATCACAAGAACAATTCCATAAAAGTGATAATCAGATAAATACAAAAGTTGTCATGCTGTGTAATAACCAGCTCGTCCGGTATGCACCGGCGAGTTCTCCAAAAATGAGTAGGGTATAATTACTGGCGAATAGTATTGCAAATAGAAGGGCGGCAATACTACAATGCTACAATTCGGGACACTATCCATCAGCAGATATGACACGTTTGACTTTTTTTTGGGGCCGCTGACATTTCTACAGTGATCAGTGCTATAAAAATGCACTGATTACTGTAAATATTTTAGTGGCAAAGACTCCTCTCCTGTACTGAAAATGCGTAGTCTAATATCTATCGATGGTATCAGTACTCGGCCAAATGCTCCAGATACTTTGCGTTGCGATTTGCTTCAATACAAAAATGAATGGGTACAAATCGCACTGCAAAGAGTTGCATGTAATTTGATCAGGAATGCAGTGTGATTCCTGTCCAAATCGATGCGATTTCCCTCACTGCTTGTGTGTGTGTGTGTGTGTGTATAGAAAGGGTTAAAAGCACAATCTAGACTAGGGTAGTTAAAAATTTTTTTTAAAACTCACAGTACATAGAGCCTGCATGCACAGGCTGCTGTAGGTGCTCACAGGGCTGGCGGAGATGTAGAGATGGGCCCCCCCCCCCCCCCAAGCCGACATCACTTCCGATCGGAACTTCTCCAGTCTTGTGAGCACCTCCAGCGGCACTTATTTGCTACCATCGGTGGACTGGGACACCTATGTGGAATATTTTGCATGTGGCCAGAAATGTACTGTGTGCTCTAACATTCTTTAAACTGCCCACTAGATGGCACTTTTCCCTTTCTATACACACACGCAAATATAGGAGCAGTAGGGGAAATCGCATACGATTCAGACAAGAATTCCACTTCATTCCTGTTCAAATTACATGCTTATTCTTTGCAGTGCAATTTGCGGCATTTTTTTTTTTTTGCATTGACGCAAATCCCATTGCAAAGTATTAGTTCTCGTACTCACCGATAAAAAAAATAACGGTATCGGTGCAACCCTACTAATTTCACTGCACACTGTGACCTTCTCGCAGTGTACATTTGAAGCTACAACTAGTCGGATAGCCTGCCCCATTTTTCCTAGCTGGAAAACCATCCAGCATCATATTGTTCTTTCTTCCACCTGCCTTACTGTCCCTGGTCTTCTCCTTTTATTCATTGGATTTCATTTATTTTTAATAATGGAGGCTCTGCATTACATGCAATACCTAAGATGCTCTGTTTACAAATGCAATTTGCCAAGGAACACCCACTCCTGACACTTACTCATCAAGGTGTTGTGACATTTGCATAATTATTCCTAAAAGCCATCCCACTACCTACATCAGGGAGGAGTACTGTGGCATGGTCTGCCTGCATTGCATGGAGAAGTACAGAGATCTGGTGATTATATCTCTAGGTCTAAAATAAGGTATGTCATGAGAATGAAAGGCTTTTATTTGAAAATGTCATTAGCATGTTGATGAGTAGAGGAGGGAGGAAACGGAATACATTTACGGTTTAGGAGATATTCCCCTCGCAATAAACCTCTGACTGCGCATGCGCACAGGGGATTCTCGGCTGAAGGCCCGACAGACGCCGGACCTTGCCGGAGAGAAGTCTCCTGCACGCACGCACAGGAGTGACGACATCGCGGCTCCAGCAGCTCACAGCGATACCCAGAAGACACGCCGAGGGAAAATGTCATCTTTCTCGGCGTGGACCGGCAGAGACCTTAGACGAGGCGTCGATATAAGTATTTCATAATGAGCTAGTATGCGGTGTATTTTTATTTTTTAGACTTTACAACCGCTTTAATAAAGACTCCTGGCAGGAGAAAATGTGAAATCCATGGCCGCCACATCTTGCAGCTAACACTTTTCAGGCACTTTACAATGACAAGCTTTGTTTTTCTTTTGGAAATGAGTCTAATACCGCGTACACACGACCGTTATTCATGTCATGCAAAAAAACAACGTTTTTCTCGACTTGATTTGTCGTGATTCCTCTCAAGCCTGCCTTGCATACACACGATCGTGAAAAAAAATGCTTGAGCAAAGCGTGGTGACGTACAACACGTACGACGGCACTATAAAGGGAAAGTTCCATTCGAATGGCGCCACCCTTTGGGCTGCTTTTGCCAATTTTCCCGTCTCATAACTTGCTTCTGAGCATGTGCGTTTTTTCCCCCCTCATAAAAGCATACACACGACCGTTTTCACAACCAATTAAAAAAATTGCATTTTTCTCTTCATGAAAAATGGTCGTATGTACGCGGCATTATCCATATGAATAAAAGCCGACTGTTATAAGCGGGGTGGATTTGATTTAAATCAAGTCGATTTGAAAATCACGATTTAAATCACTTGTAAAAAGACTTGATTTACATCAACTCGATTTAAATCATAATTTTTAAAGAGAAACTGTCACCTCTGTCCTGCAGGGGCTCCTCCTCTGACCCGCTGTTGACTCACTGTCAATCCCATTCACTTTAATGGGGAAGCTGGTGATGCGGCAGTGACACAACAAGGTTAGGGACATAGCGGCAGCAGGTGGGTGGATGCCCGCTAATGGGCTCTGCCATGATCAATCTGAAATGACGACAGGTGCTGTTTAAATGTAAGGACTAGGGCTGTTACTGATCCAAATTTTTCTGTTCGATTAATTTTTTTTTTTTTGTTTTTTTTATCGATTAATCGACTAATTTTGATTAATTATAACGCACATACAGATCCAACTACTTTTAGCTGATCTCCAGGCTGATTCCCAGTGCAGCTACCAACCACTGGAAAAATGGATAGCAGGATACAAAAAACACACAAAAGGCAGCGCTCGATGGGAATAGCATTAAAACTTTCATAGTCTTCAAGTAGGTAACAAAATAAATATTGCACTGGAGATAAAATCGATGTAGCTACATAAACTGTAAAAATGGTGCGAGTAATACCAAACGGTACCAAAAGCAGTCATAAAAACATGTAGCTAAGTATGATACTGGTATAAAAATGTGTACAACGATACCACTGCTGAATCCAGATCAGGAGAGGTTAACATCAGTCCCTCGGCATGTAGATTTCCCATGAAGGGAACTATCACAACTCCCAGTGGATGGCTGTAGAATCCCAGGTTGATAGAGGGAAGTGATAGAGGGAAGTGTAACAGCCCTTGCGTGTGGCAGATGATAAGGTCCCGTTGGCATGCAGATATGAAGGCACAGAAAAGGAGCCCTTCAGATGGACACGGCAAGCCCCGCCGGTGTCCGTGACATTACTGGATCTCCGACTGAACTCCCTGAAGGCCCAGAAGCAGGCGGAGAGGTGAGTACCAATCAAAAGAATTTTGATCGGTCAAAAAAATTAAATATTAATCGATTAATTAAAAGTTAATTTGCACAGCCCTAGTAAGGACTTATTCTTGCTGGTAGTTAGAATCTCTTTAATATATGCAAACAAAATGAAAGTTTCCTATTTAGAAATATAAGATGTCAGGCTAGTAAAACGGCGATATCAGAACCGATTCAATCATACAGTTTGTAGTGTACATAGATTTGCTAAACAATGGGATAAAGGAATATTCCTGAAGTTTGTTTTATCTTCTAGTTACTGTGAAATTGTGTGAATGCATCAATGCACTGCATGTTATCTCAGCTTGCAGAGCTTGGATTCATTGAATGAATTTACCAAAAATATAAATCTTGCAGAATAGACAGCCTCATGCTACATAACTAAGCACCATTTCATGCTGAATAAATTATTAATGTATCTTAAATAGAAAACTCTCTTTGGATAGATTTTTACTTCAAAAGCATTTTATAAAAAAAAAAATAGAAACACGAAAAATCGATTTAAATAAAAACAAATCGTTTTTAAATTAAAAGAAATACAATTTTTTTTTTTTTTTTAATCATTGATGTATATCCACCCTGGTTATAAGCACTCATGGTTTGTACCCAACTCTAACTCACTTTTCCAGGACCACATGGCCTACATGCAAAAGTGGAAACCATTATATAAAGGCATGTGAAAGTAAAACAATTTAAAATAGAAAAATTCATATGCTAAATGCTACTATTACCGGTATTGTTTCCATAGTTACCAGAATACAATATGTTTGCTTATAGTGGCCCTTTAATTCTGACTTGTCTCTCCGCACACAGAGGGCAAGCTTTTAATACATTTGTAGAATTCCCTGAAAATCGGTTTTGTCCGTTTCTTGTGAAAATGGAGGTGAATAAATGAGTCTACTGCACAAAGCTGTAGAAGAAACACTGCTGAGTGCCTGGTGTACTTGTTTCCACAGGAAGAGCACATCTTGTTCCAGTTGGAAGAAGGAATAGATGCCTTGGAGGCTGCCATTGAGTATAAAAATGAATGCATTCAAAGCCGACAACAGGTCTTAAAAGAGTCCTCTCAAATCCTCACACAGAGTGAAAACCATGTCATTGAAAAGTTCAGCTCCTTTTCTGCTGCCGAGACAAGATCTATCCTTGTCAAGTACTTCAAAAAGGTAGGGGCTGGTAACTGTTGTTCAATAGCATTATTTAGAGCTTCTTGGAAAAAAGGCTAAGTGATGCTACACATTCTTTTGTTTTTTTTTGTCATATCGGGATGTATTCTAAATGCATCGTGACCCATCTTCTAAGGACAACCAAACTGCCAGACTTATTTTACTCTCTTTATTCTGTGTTATATTTTAATTTTATGGATGGTTTTATTTGTAGTGTAGTTTTAATTTGTTTTATTTGGTGCTAATGGCTGTTATTGGTAATTGTGTTGTGTTTTTGTATCTTCTTCTGTCCTTTGTGCAATGCTACCAAAAAATTTCAAAAGCAACATCTCCCTCTACAACGTTTACTAGGCTCATCCAGACACCCAAACTCGTCTTTACAGCCAGTTAAATACCCGCTACTGACACTACCAGGTATCGGGGGAGGTCCCTGTCCCCCCACAATGCAGCACTTGGGGCCTGCATGCCCAGTCACCAACCCCCAGTAGTCACAGAAAGGGATGTGCATATACCAATACTATTGGGCTGCCTACTTTACAAAAAGGAGCCTTTTGGGAGTTTTCCTACTGTCTCGGCATGTTTGCACAAGTTTTAAGTCAGGGGTCTTCAAACTTTTCAAACAAAGGGCCAGTTTATTAGCCTTTTAGACTTTAGGAGGGCCGGATTGTGGCCAGCAGAGGCAGAAAATATTCCGGGCCCAGCATCAGTGAAATTAAAGCGGTAGTTCACCCGCAAAAAAAAATTTAAGATTAGATTCATGCTCATTTTGTCTAGGGGAATCGGCTAGTTTTTTTAAAAACGAAGCAGTACTTACCGTTTTAGAGAGCGATCTTCTCCGCCGCTTCCGGGTATGGTCTTCGGGTCTGGGCATTCCTTCTTGATTGACAGGCTTCCGACGGTCGCATCTATCGCGTCACGATTTTCCGAAAGTAGCCGAACGTCGGTGCGCGGGCGCCGTATAGAGCCGCACTGACTTTCGGCTACTCGTGACGCGATAGATGCGATCGTCGGAAGCCTGTCGAAAGACTGTCAATCAAGAAGGAACGCCCGCTCCCGAAGACCCATACCCGGAAGCGGCGGAGAAGATCGCTCTCTAAAACGGTAAGTACTGCTTCATTTTTAAAAAAACTAGCCGATTCCCCTAGACAAAATGAGCATGAATCTAATCTTAAATTTTTTTTTGCGGGTGAACCTCCACTTTAAATATGGCCTCGGGGTTGGTGGTCAATAGGAGGAGGAGTAGTGCCCCTATTAGTAGGAGAAATAGTATCCCATCATTGGTATCGGTGGAAGATATAGTGCCCCATTGTTGGTGTCAGTGGGAACAATAGTGCCCCAGGCGCCAGATAAAGGCTAGCGAAGGGCCACATCTGGCCCTCGGGCCGCAGTTTGGAGACCCCTGTTTTAAGTCAAAGTATAGGAAGCAGGTTTTTTTTTCAGCACTCTTGTTTTTTTTCTCTTTATATTATAAAAACAAACAGTAGTTAATAAATATCACCAAAAGAAAGCTTGATCAGTCTTAAAAAAAAAAGGCGTAAAATTAATCTTGGTCCAGTGTTTCATAACGGAGTAGCTGTCAACTATCACAGCACTAACAATGTACCTAGTATTACAGGCTAGTACTGAAGTGGTAGTCCAAGCTACAGACAATCCCTACTGTTGAAGAACACTTTGAGGGCATCATTAAAGCTGCTGGAAGCCTAATCAATGGTTTGCTGTTCCTTGCATGTGTGCCTGAATGCACACGGTCCAAAGCACTCGGAACAGTGTCCAGCTGTCATGTATTTTGGCCTGTCATTGATTTTGACAGGCTGCTGACAGCAGACTGTATGCTGCACCTGTGCCTCCCTTTCTCCCAAAATCTGCTTTTTTCACCAGTACCTTTTACCTGAAGAGAACCTCCGGGGCTGGACAGAGAAGGAAGCCTGATAAAATGCTGGATTGCAGGACAAGTACTGTAAAGTAAAAAATGTCTTGACAATGTAGTTACAGTTAAGTTGGGATGATTCAAGGAGCCTTTTTTCTGTACGGGTTTTCCGCACAAGTTTGTGAATGCAACTGTTTGGCACATACAGAAACTTTTTATTTTTTTTAGGTTGTGACTCTACGAGAGGCAGAACGGAAGCTGCAGCTGCAGTGCCAAGAGCTAATTATGAAAGTGTCGGAGCAGGAAAATGTAGTGAGAGAGCTGGAGTCTGCTTTGGAGCATCTTGCACTGCAAACTGACAGGAGGATGACCCAGCAACAAAAGGAACATGAACAAAAGATGCAGCTTATTCTACAGCACTTTAAAGGTATGTTGGCTGTCAGTTATTAATATTTCAGGTTTCTAATTTCCTTATGTGCTTGTACAGGTATAGGTATTTGTGTGCGATATATGGCAGCATTGCGTGCATTTTTTTTCATATGTATAAACTGCCATTCCTGTGGGCAGGAATCGCATCACCTACACTTTTCCCACAGATGAGAAATGAAAGTGCCCCTTTTTTGTGAATATGTCTTTTGGCACTGGACTCTGCTAAAGCCACAGTACACCCATCTGGCAGAACCCTGTCCCTGAAGATTCATCAGGGGTTATACTTCTGGGGTGAAGGGTGAAGGAGGGGTGAAGACTGGTGGCAGGCCATGTACCCTAGAATGTGTGTCTCTATCCCCTGACGTACCAGTGGGGTGACACAGGGCCTTCTATGGACCTTGTCTGCAGGGAGTAGGGCTTTTTTTCCCTTGCATACAGGGAGCCTGTTGGTGCATACATCCCTGGCCTCTCGTAAGTGGTTAATCTGCTTTGTTCTGACTACGACACTTTCAATCCCACAGCGGGAAAGGGAGATGTCACTATTTTTTTTCCCGATGATCTCTTAAAGTAGATGTTCACCCAAAAACTCAATTTTTAACATTAGATTGAGGCTCATTTTGTCAAGGGGAATCGGGTGTTTTTTTTTAAAATCGAAGCAGTACTTACCATTTTAGAGATAGATCTTCTCCCGCCGCTTCCGGGTATGGGCTGCGGGACTGGGCGTTCCTATTTGATTGACATGCTTCCGACGGTCGCATACAGCGCGTCACGATTTTCCGAAAGTAGCCGAACGTTCGGCTTCTTTCGGCTACTCGTGACGCGATGTATGCGACCGTCGGAAGCCTGTCAATCAAATAGGAACGCCCAGTCCCTAAGACCATACCCGGAAGCGGCGGAGAAGATCTATCTCTAAAACGGTAAGTACTGCTTCGATTTAAAAAAAAAACACCCGATTCCCCTTCACAAAATGAGCCTCAATCTAATGTTAAAAATTGTTTTTCGGGTGAACTCCCGCTTTAAGTGGCTTTTTCTGCAGCTATGCAGGCTCTGAGCCCTTCTGCTCCTGCGTGATTCCCCACGGTGGCAGGCAGTCATATTGAGCGTGCTCCATCTTCTCAAGATCCACATTGACCTTGTTGTCTTTCTTCCCCACACCTACATAAAACCTATGATGCTCTGGGCATTAACTGGCTCCCTGCTGCCTTACAGTGATCTGGCCACAGAGAGAATTAACCTTTTTTCAAGAGCAGCACTTTTGTGAGTACACTTGTTGGTCATCTCTCACACACCAGATAAATAGCTAGATTCAGGTACAATGGAATAAAGTTATGGCGGCGTAGCTTAGCGTGTTTAGGCTACGCCGCCATAAGTTAGCTAGGCAAGTAATTATTCTCAATGTACTTGCCTGCTAATATATGGCGGCGTAGC
Organism: Rana temporaria; assembly: GCF_905171775.1. Taxonomy (NCBI): domain Eukaryota; kingdom Metazoa; phylum Chordata; class Amphibia; order Anura; family Ranidae; genus Rana; species Rana temporaria. The sequence goes on from NC_053489.1 coordinate 272,911,902, forward strand.
CTAAAGCGGGCGGGCGTAAGGGCGCCGAATTCAAATGTGTGTTAGGGGGGCGTGTTTAATGGTAATGAGGCTTGACCTTACGTTTTTGATGTTTTTTAGTTACTGCGCATGCGCCGGGCGCCTACATTTCCCAGTGTGCATTGCGGCTAAGTACACAGCACGGGCCTATTTATTTCGACGTGGACGTAAACGACGTAAATCCCGATTCGCGGACGACTTGCGCAAACAACGTAAAAATTTCGAATTTCGCGGCGGGAACGGCGGCCATACTTAACATTACTATTCCACTAGGGCCTAGCTCTAACTTTACGCGGCCTATCTCTTACGCAAATGGCGTAAAAGTACTGCGTCGGCCGGGCGTACGTTCGTGAATCGGCGTATCTCCTCATTTACATATTCTACGCCGACCGCAATGGAAGCGCCACCTAGCGGCCATCCAAAATATTGCAATCTAAGATAGGACGGCGCAAGCCGTCGTATCTTAGATATGTTTAAGCGTAGGACCCACAGGTCAGTGGCCAGATCCCAGCAGGACCCACAAGCTGCGGACCCGTGGGTCCTGCTGGCCACTGACCTGTGGGTCTTGCTGGGAGCTGGCCGCAGACCTGTGGGTCCTGCTGGGAGCTGGCCACTGACCTGTGGATCCTGCTGGGAGAGGACAGTGGGCAAGGTAAATGAGGTGTATGGGGGGCAGATCTCTCACCTTAGCTTGCTTGGCAGACTCAGTGCTCAGCAGCAGCAGGACAGGTCCTCTTTTCCTCCTTCTCCACGGCTTCCTTCCTCTAGTCCTGGGGGGTGGGTGATGATTTTGCTCCACAGTACTGTTGCTGTACTGTCTGCAGCCACCACCAGCCAGCAGCGGAATGCCCAGGCCAGCCACATCACGTGGTGTCTCTACACAGTGTCCAGCCAGGCAGAGGCAAGCAAAATATCCGACGATGGGAGTTGTAGCACCGCACGTAGACTGGCTGCGCTGCTTTCCTCAGACTGACTCCACCCCCTGGAGCAGGGAGCTTGAGCACGCAGCAGCCGCTGACTACAACTCCCATAAACAGCGGCGGCCGGGCTGGTCACGTGATGTCACCTGACACTGCAGACTAAATAGTGACCGTGAGTCATTCAGCGGGCAGACAAAGGGAACAGCGTTCCTTCTGTGAAAATAGTGAAGGGACGTCGTTCCCACGCATTCCCGCAGGACTCGAGCCCTGGTAAAGACCCATTGGATAGAAGTTCTTTATAATGCCTTGCAGGCCTGCAGCCTGCCATTAGGGCCATGTAAAGGGACATGTCCATCTGCCAGAACTTTGCTGTCTAGTCCAAGGTTATGCCCTAAGATCCTGGTTCTATCCTAATGGATCCTTCTTCCCTCCAGTAACTAGAGTGCATGCCTGTAGCCCTATTCCAAAGATTGAATAAACCCTATCCACTCTGCTATACATCCTTACATATTTTAAGCAAACTTTTGAATAAAATCAGGGATTCTTGATTTGCGAATATTCCAATTCATGTTCAGGCAAACCAACTACATAGAAGTGATCCCACTCTGGTTCTTACTCTATTGTGCAAAATGCCAAGTACTTTCTTATAGCATATATTAATGGACGTCTAAAGGGAATATGAGGCAGAGTAACATAGGTGGGGGGAACTATAGAATCAAGTCTGTGTGACCCTAATCTATTGTGTTGCTGGACTAGTGTATATTATATGTCAAATATCCAGAATGGGCCTCCTTTTAGTACCCATAGGACCCTTTGGCTCAAATGTTGGTCTACGGAGCATCGATGCAAGAAACTACTCTAGGTAATGCCTCTTTAGAGAATCCCTCTATATAATTTTATCATGGAAGTTATTGTAGGGAGGGGGGGATGCAGGAAAGGTAAAATTTCTCTTTCGTTCATAGACGGACACAGCCTTCATTGACCTTAGGGTTATGCTTCTTCCTACCAGGAGATTTAGGCAGAATTCTACAGCACTTAAGGTGTTAAAAACCTTTCCTTCATGCCGCTCCTCCCAGGGGGCGTGGCTCCCCCAGGCATAACCCACACCCTGCTTTAGCAGCCTCAGTTTGTTTTCTGCCTAACGACAGGAGGTCAGGCTCTCTCTGGAGTTCCTGTACTCTGGAGTTTTTTTCTTGCGATTTTTCTCGCTTTTATTATTTTGTTCCTGCATTTCTGAATCCTGCGATTCTTCTATCAACAGCCGACTGGGTGACAGGCTGGGTCCTCGACCCTTGTAGTCCCCCCATGTTCGGCCATCGAGCGTGTGCCGGCCCTCAGCTCAGCTTTGGGACGTCCACGACAGGCCCTGTTGCTCCAGGGGCGGCCGGGGAACTTCGGTTCTAGGGCACACATATGACCGGTCTCTATGGCTGTGTCACAGTGTGTCTGGCCGACAGCCATGACGTTTACGGACGTTGGTTCTGTCTGGGATACCTCCAGCCAGGTAGTCGCAGGACGGGTAAGTAGTGGCCCCTTACTCAGGTAAGTGGTCTGGCTGGTGTTTTCCCTGGGGAGGTCGACTGAGGGTCCGCCCTGCTTTCCTATCTCCCCTTCCTCTCCCTCCTTCCCCTGACTGGGTAGTGGCTGTGAAGGGGGGCCTCCTGGGTTTTCTTTATTACCACCGGTGTGTTGGGGGACTGTGTTGTTACTCTGGGGGGTGCTGCTGTGTTCTATGAGTTGTTTTTTACCTCAGACGGTGGCCATCTTGGAAATCTCCTTGGTAACGCTGTGATTCTTCCCTGAGGTAACAAAGCACAGCCAGTGCTGCTGTGTTCTATGAGGTAATTTTTACCTCAGACAGCGGCCATCTTGGAAATCTCCTTGGTAACGCTGACAGAAACAGCACAGCCTCTGGTATCTTGTACAGTTTTAGTGCTGTAACAGTTTTTTAGTCCTCTGGTCTCTTCTACCAGTTTTAGTGCTGTAACAGTTTTTAGTGCTGTGAATCTTCTTTGAGGGACAGACACATCACAGCCGGCACATCAGAGCACACCTCAGGTTTTTTTCAGCTCCCTCTGCAGCTGGGTGGGGTGGTGAATACCAGGGGCCCCCATGCTCTGCAATTGCAGCAAGGAGGTGACCAGTGGGTTTTTTTTTGTCCTGCCTTGCAGGGTGGGTGACTCAGCGCTGACACTATGGAACCTGAGCCAGGTCTCCCTCTCAAGCTATGCCTGAGTTAACCCTTAATGCCCCTTCCCCTGCCACATCTGTTATGTTGGCTGTCCTGGGTTTCTTGCCAGGTTTGAAGCAGCTAGTGCCCGGATGGGGGGTAAAAAAGCACCCCCTCCCTGAGCCTGCTTCTGGGGATGACACAGAATCGCAGTTTTTTTCTGGTTCTGTTATGTCAGAGGCTACGGGTTTAACCCTTATGGATAGTGAGGATGACTCTGCTGCAGTCAGTTGCTGGCAAGAATTTGTTGGAGCTCTTGTTTCTGCGGTGCGTGAGACTCTAAAAATTGAGGATGTGGCGGAGACACTTCCGTGTCAGTACCAGCAGACTACCACGCACCTTGTGTTCCTTATTTGGACAATATGTTATACAAGGAATGGGATGCACCGCAAAAAGTTTGTCAAAAAACTTTGCAACCCGTTACCCCCTTGGGGGGGCTTTAAAAAATAAATAAAAAAAAAGTAGGTCTCTCCTCCGCCAGTGGACCCCCCTGTGTCCAGACTGCGCAAGGCCACCACATTGCCTGTGGAAGGGGCTCCTGCATTTCAGGATCCCACTGATAGGAGAGTGGAGGCCGTGGCCCGCTCCCTATTCACGGTGGTGGGTTCGGCGGTGAGGCCGGCTCTGGCCGGGGCCCTAGTCAGGCCCCAACTAAAAGGGCGAAGCTCCTGCTGCAGGAGCTGGAAGAAGGACCTCTAAGGTGGCCTTGGTGATGGCCGTTAAGGGTGAATGGCCCTTTTGGGACTTCCCTGAATGGCATCATTGAGGATGCCACGGGTGGTAAGCGCATGCTGTTCCTACAGTCTGGGAAGGGCTAGGGACCTCGCCCTGTGCAAGGACCCTCCTTGCCTACCTCCGAGCGTTTTTTCACTCGCCCTGTGCGGTGGGGGTAGGTCTACATGGTGCTTGAATCCCCGCTGCTGGGTAGCAGCGCACCTGATACCGCATGCCTAACAAGTCTGCGGACATACCTGCTTCCGCCTGAAGGTCTGCTCCGGCCCGTGTCTCGGGTGGGAGACTGGCTTCGCATTGCGAAGTGTTTTCCTTGGGGTACAAGATTGAGTTTCTCTCTTGTCTGCCAAACAGGTTTTTTCCCTCCGGCTTCTGGCCTCCTCCGGTTCGCCGGTTGACTCTGTCAGGGGCTGTCCAGGATCTTCTGGTCAGGGGAGTCATTGTGCCAGTTCCCCTGTTGGAACGGTCTCGGGCTTTTTACTCCATTCTGTTTGTGTCCCCACGGAGGAAGGGGCCCGGTCAATCCTGGGCCTCAAGTCCCTCGTTTGTTTTGTCAAGGTGCAAACTTTTAGGTGGTGTCGATTCGCTTGGTAATAGCGGCACTCCATCAGGGGGATTTTCTGGCATCCTTGGATGTCATGAACGTGTACCTGCATATCCTCAAACCACCGGAGATTCTGTGCTTTGCGGTCGGGGGGGACCATTTCCAATTGGTGTCCTTCCCATTCGGCGGGTTTTCGCCAAGGTGCTCGTCCCGATACTGGCCCGGCTGTGACAGCGGGGGTTTGTTATCATGGGATGTCTGGACGACATTCTCCTACGAGCTTCTTCGAGCTCTGCATTGGTGGAGCCGTGTCTATCACGTGTCAGGCTCTCCGAGTTTTCGGCTGGTTTCTGGATTGTCCTGTAATCAGGGTTGATGCCGTCTCAGGGACTGCAATACCTGGGACTAGTCCTGGATTCCTCCGGGGCGGGAGTGTTTTTCTCCTAACGGAAAAACTTCAGACTCTATCTGCTGTGCAGCAGTTGCCGACCCAGAAGCGGTCATCTCTGCGATTCTGCAGGAAGGTTCTGGGTCAGTTGGTAGCCTCTTTCGAGGCGGTTCCGTATGCCCAATTCCACGCCAGGGTACTACGGAGGGAACTGCTGTCACGATGGGACTAGCTTCCATCATCTCTGGATTACCAGATTTAATTGAGTCATCTGATCATGTCTCCCCTGGTGTGGTGGCTGGCGTTTCCGGTGCTTCGGGCCGGAAAGTCATTTTTTCTGCAGGCCACTGGACAGTGGTCACGACGGATGCCAGCCTCTCCGGTTGGGGAGGGGCGCTTGGGGCACCCAGTCAGCCCAGGGGCACTGGACTCAGGTGGAGTCCTGCCTACTGATCAACGTTTTGCCTTGATAGGTGGTCCCTGGATCTACAGGGCCGACCGGTCAGGATCCTGTCCGATAACACCACGGCCGTGGCGTAGGTTGATCATCAGGGAGGCACACGGAGTTCTGTTGCAGCGACAGGGGTCGCGCGCATCCTTTCGGTGGGCCGAAGGGTCCGTTCCGGCTCTATCGGCCGGGTACATTCCGGGAATACGGAATTGGCTAGCCGACTACCTAGGTCGCTCTGCACTGGGCCAAGGAGAGTGGTCTCTCCACCCGCAGGTGTTTTGGGGTCTGTGCCGAAAGTGGGGCACTCCGGACGTGGACCTTCTAGCGTCCCGTCTCTATCAGTAGGTGCCACGGTTCGTGGCCAGTTTTAAGGACCCGTGGGCGGACGCGTCAGGCGCGTTGGTGGCTCCTTGAGGTCACTGTCGCCTACTTTACACCTTCCCTCCTCGGAAGCTTCTTCCTCGCCTGCTGCGCAGAGTAGAAGCTGTAGGGATTCTATCGGTCCTGATTGCCCCAGATTGGCTGCGTCGCTTCTGGTACGCGGACCAGGTGCGTCTGGTGGCAGACGCCCCCTAGCGTCTTCCCCTGGGAATTGATTTTCTGTTACAGGGTCCGATCTTCCACCCTGTTTCACAGCCACCGGCCTTAGCGGCGTGGCTGTTGTGAGCCAGGGGCTTAAGGACCGAGGCCTATTGGACTCGGTGATCTCTTTTTTTACTTTAATTTCTTTTTATTTGATTTTGAAATGACTGGTACATCAATCGGTTATTTAGACACGTAGCCATCTTTCAATATACAAACATGCATAAGAAAACAAACAAAAAAGGAGAAAACAACAAGCTACCATCAATACTGAGCATGTATTTAGCTTGTATAACCGGATGTACCTAGTATCTACTAAGTCTTCTAGTCCTGTATCCAATCTCCCCCCTCCCCCCACCCTCCCCCTAACTATCTAAGGGAGCGTACAACCCCATTAACTAATCCGCTAATCAATCAGGCGGGAACATAAGAGAGGAGTGGGCCGTGATTTATCCTTGTCTCTTGTGTTGGTAGTAAAAGTCACGTACCCAAAATCGCTAATCCCTATTAGAGCTCCTGACAGTCCTGCTCTCGCCGCAATAAGTGGCAGCCACTTCTAACGGAAAAAAGGGGGGGGGCATGTAGCCCTGGAAGCACTTTCTCTAGTACCATCCTCATAGGTTCCCTGCCGCCCTCTGCCACGGCCCCCATATATTAGTAAATTTCCCGTAGTTCCCCTGTCTAGTGAAATACACTCTCTCGTTTGAGATTGTTAATTTCATGGTCTCTAGCCAGTTTTCTACCGACGGAGGAGTCTGCGCCTGCCATTTTTGGGCTATTGTTTTTCGTGCCTGGAAGAGGCATCTCAATATAGCTTCCAAGCTACCTTGAGGAACTCTTATATCTTCTATACACCCCAGGAGGCAAATCCTGGCCACTGGATTAAGGGATATTCCAAATACCTCGTTTATCCTCTCTATTATTTTTACCCAGAAGTCATAAAGTTTAGGGCACTTCCAGACCATATGAATTAAATCCCCTTTATCTTTACATCTCGGGCATTCATTATTTTGTCTCCACCCCAATTTAAACATTTTATGCGGGGTATGATATACCCTATGTAGTAAAAACAGGTGGGACAATCTTTGCGCAGGGGCAATTGAGACCAAGGCGCATTGTTGAAGAATCCTCTCCCATTGTTCAGATGATATTGTTCCCAGGTCTCTTTCCCACGCAGCTTTACTCTTGACCGGGCCTGCTCTGCTTATCGCACTAGCACTCAAGGTATTATATGTTGCTGTTATTAAGCCCTTGGCACTACTTGCCATGATTACTTTAAGAAGGACGGGGATCTGGGTCCATATAATTGTTTTGGGGCTGAATTGTGCTTGGATAGCGTGGCGTACCTGCAGATATTTGTAGAATGTTTTGTTAGAGATATTAAATTCTCTTGTTAAATCTGGGAATGTTTTTAGGGTATTACCCACAAACAGATGCTTTAAACGAGTTATACCTTGACTCTTCCATTCTCTCGATTCTTCTATCCTTGTTACTTCCTGTAGGTTATTATTTTTCCATAGGGGGGAGAATTCTGTTTGGCCAATATACCCCAATAAAGTCTTTGTTATATGCCATACTTTAATAGCCAGTTTTATAGTTGGGTATTTGTAGGGGAAGTAATCTGCCTCTAGGGCTTCCACCAACAATTTATGGGGATTACCCGTTAACATCAGGCGGCTAATAAAGCCGTCTCCCTCAGTGGCTCCACACCCCGCCAAATGTTGCAGTTGTGAAGCAATAAAATATAGCTTTGGGTGTGGAACCGCCATACCCCCTTCTTTTACTGGTAGCTGGAGTGTTTGCAAGCTTATCCTGGCTTGGCCGCCCCTCCATATAAGTTCTCTAAATAGTGATTCTATGTTCTTGAACCATTTATATCCCAGCCATAAAGGTGCATTATGGAGCAGGTATATTAATTGCGGCTGCCATATCATTTTAATTAAGTTGCATCGTCCTGCTACAGACAGGGGAAGTCTTTTCCAGATATCGCATTTATTTTTCCACTTTAATAGCAATGGGTCGAGATTTAAATTGGCATATTGGGTTACATCTTTCGTTATCCAGATCCCTAGGTATTTAAATTTTGTGACCACACTTAATTGAGAAGTACCTGGCAGGAGTTGGAGATCAACTGGATCCAATGGTAAAAGGGCAGATTTTTCCCAATTGTCAAGCCTGAGAAATTACCGAAATCTTTTATCAGTTGTATCACTTTGTCTAGAGTGGTTGCAACATCCCCCAGAAAGAACAAGATGTCATCTGCAAATAGTGCAATCTTGTCTTCCCCTTGGTGTCTTCTAAACCCCATTATGTCCGACCTCGTCCTGGCCATTATAGCAAATGGTTCCATAGCGAGGGCGAACAGAAGGGGGGATAGAGGACACCCCTGCCTCGTCCCTCGCTCCAACTGAAAAACTTCTGATATCTCATTATTAATTTTGACTTTAGCTCTTGGCTCGCTATATAGTAATTTAACCCATCTAATAAAGCGAGGTCCGAAGCCGAACCTCTCTAATACTTCCCATAAGTATCTCCATTCGAGGCTATCAAATGCCTTGGCGGCGTCAAGAGATAGCACTGCTCTGGGCCTCGCGTCATCAGTTGGTATTTGTATGTTTAAAAAGGTTCTTCTTATATTGGTAGTTGTTGCCCTACCTGGTATAAACCCTGACTGGTCTGGGTGGATAAGTTTACTGATGAATCTATTTAGGCGAGTTGCTAAAATTTTGGCTAAGATCTTAACATCGGTAGGTAGCAAAGAGATTGGGCGATAGGATGAGGGTATCAGTTTTTCTTTCCCCTCTTTATGAATTACTATAATAGTTGCTTCCAGCATTGAACGGGGGAGAGTACCACCACTCTCAGCCCCCTCCAAGGCCTTCAACAATTCTGGTAACAAAATCTCGCCAAATTTCTTGTATACCTCGATAGGTAGTCCATCCGGGCCAGGGGATTTCTGGTTTGGCATTGAGGTTACTGCATGCTGAATTTCACTTAAAGTGATTGGTGCTTCCAAGGCCTGTCTGTCCACATCTAGCAGGGTAGGAACTACTATTTTCTGAAAAAACAATTCCATAGCTCCACTTCCAGCCCTCCCTTTAGATTTATATAGTTCTTTATAATATTCGCAAAACGTTTGTAAAATCACCTGGCCATCCGTAGAAATTTCTCCCACCATTGTCTTTATTGCTGGGATATTTAACGGGGGGGAGTTAGTCTTACTCAAAAGAGATAACATCCGCCCTACCTTCTCTCCCTCTCCAAACTGGCACTGCCTTTGTAGGGTTCGCTTGTTCTCCGCGCATTTCAAAGTAGCTGTTTTATACTCTAGTTGTTTTGTCAACCATGCTTCCCGCATGGCTGGGGTGGGTTGCTCAATAAACCTTAATTCGGCTTGAGTGGTCTCACGGGCCAACTTGCCCTCTTGCTCTCTCCCTTTTCTTTTTACCCTGGCGACTTGCTGAATTAGCAGGCCGCGCAGAAAAGCTTTCAGAGAGTCCCAAACTATTCCCGTTGGAGCGGATCCTGTATTAATATGTACAAATTCTTTCAGTTTAGACTCCAGAATTCCTGTGTCACTAATCAACTCCAGCCAACCTGGATTAAATTTCCACTCATTACGGGAGACTTTAACTCCAATCTTTATTATTAGCACCAGAGGGGAATGGTCCGAAACCCCTCTGGGGCCATAATATATTCTCTTTACCAAGGACATTACATCATCACTACCCACTGCCAGGTCTATTCTGGAGAGCGTATGGTGGGAGCTAGAATAGCATGAGTACTGGCGATCTTGTGGAAAACCAGTTCTCCATATATCTCTCAACCCTATTTCCTCCAGGAATCGAGCTAGTCGCCTCTCACCAGATCTTTTTCCCGGAGGAAATCTATCCAAGCTTCCATCCAACACCTCATTGTAGTCCCCTACAGCTACCACCGGAACCGCTGGTTTATCAAGTATAAATTCGAGGAGTTTGTTTAGAACATCTAGCTTAAATGGTGGGGGGATATACATATTGGCCAAAACATATGGACTGTTCTCAATTAGGCAAAAAAGAAATATATATCGGCCTTGCTCATCTATCTGGGATTCAGTACAGGAAAACGTCACCCCCCTCCCCACCAAAATGCTCACCCCCCTTGAGTAGGAAGAGTGAACCGAGTGGAACTGGGCCTGGAATTTACGACTGTTCAGTAGTGGGACGGTGTCCCTAGTCAAGTGTGTCTCTTGTAAGCATAACAGTCCCGGCATACCGTCTTCCAGGAGTGACATAACTGATGTTCTCTTGATTGGATCTCCCATACCTCGAACATTCCAGGAAGTGATGGCCAATAAACTATCCCGCATCTAGACAGACTGACATAACAATAGGATACACAACTCTGATCCAGCGGTATAGGTATACGGCCATCCCTGCCTTTTCTGTATGGGTCTGGAAATCCATTGGCCTCCCCTCACTCGCCTCTCCCGTTTCCGCCTCCTGTGACAACACTGCTCTTGAAATAAGTAATGTACGCTCCCTAACTTTACCCCTTAACACCCCCCATACCCTTCCCCCCCCACCCACCCCCTTCCTACCCCGCCCTGCTGGGCACCCCTTAAGGGCTTGTCCAATGACCTCACTAAACTCTCTCTCACACATCCCGCAGCCACGCAAATGTGTGTCCCTCCCTCTCTCTCTCTCCCCCCCAAAAAGACAAAACCCGTCATAAACCGACCATGAAATCTAAAAAAGAAAAAGTGATAACCAAATCCCCCCCCTTAACCGTGTGGTACCTCCCGCTTGTACTAGAGCCCCTGGTACGACCCCGAGGGGAGTATAAACCTTTTTATCACAAGTATAATTACAGTACCTTGGAAAACAAATCTTAATACAACGTGTCGAGATTTGTGAAATAAAAAAAAAAAAAAAAAAAAAAAAAGGGGGGGGGGAAGGAATGCTTCATTCCCCCGTTCTGCATAAAGGTAGAGATAAAGTGAAGCAGGGGTAAGGTCAAATATACTTTATATGCTTACTACCAAAAATAGTTACCACGCCCCTTTATTGCTTAGTTTTTTAGTGATAATATTGCCGTTGCTTCATAAATCTCTACACACCTTGTCAAGTTAATAAGCATGTGAAGATATATACAAAAAAAGCTTTAACATGAATGACACCAAGTGTCACTAAAAGGTGCAAAGTGTAAAGTGCAAAAAGTGCAAAATGTGAAGTCCAAAAAAAAAAAAAAAAAAAAAAAAATTTATATATTAGATGGACTTTAACATGAGTGATACCAAGTGTCACTAAAAGGTGCAAAGTGCTCAGAGCAGAGCCAAAAATAAAATCTTTTCTCTTTTTCTTATATTTATTTTCTGTTCACTTTTCTTTCTTTTTTCTTTTTTCCTTTTGATGGGGGGGAGCAGTAGAGTTTTCTAAGGGCATAGGTCGTCCAGCCCTCTCATGTTTTGTTAAACCATCCATGGTCTGGGCCTTCTACTGGGCTGGCCTCCCTTAACGTGTGTCCTTCGTTTCCTTCCATTTTCTTCCCCTTCCTTCCCCCCAAGAAAACCTTATTTGGAACTTTAGGGGTTGGGTTTATCCAAGTAGTCAGTGACATCAGGGATGATGATCGGGGAAAAAAAAAAAAAATAACAACCCCTCCCCTTCTTCCTCTTACCCCCTCCCCTTCTTTTCCTCTCTTTGATTAGGTGGGCCTTGCTTGTCTTCATCTTTCCATGTTTACCATTAGACCTAGCCCCCTCCTAACAGTGGGGGACTATAAAGCTGCTTTATTTGTCTCCAGCCAGTTAGAAACTTCCAATGGGTCATTGAAAAAGATAGTCCTGCCCAGAGCTACCACTCTAAGACGAGCCGGGTATAAAAGAGCATATGTGATTCTATATTTCTGAAGGGACCTTTTAATTGGTATAAACTCAGCTCTCCGTTTCTGTAAATCTGGTGAGAAGTCGGGGTATATTGAAATTCTTGCACCATTATATATGATGTCGCCCATCTCTCTAGCTTTTTGCAGCATGGTCATCTTATCTGTGTAGTTAAGTAGCTTTAGTAGCATTGGCCTTGGGTACTTCCCCTGCTGAAGTACTTTAAAGGGAACCCTGTGGGCCCTTTCTATGGAGAAAAAGGGAGAGAAACCATCAGAGCCAAAAATTTCACTACACCACTTCTCCATAAACGCAATGGAATTTGTGCCTTCACATTGTTCTGGGAGGCCTACCACTCTCACGTTATTTCTCCGAAGTCGGTTTTCCAATGCGTCTAACTTGGTCGCTTGAAGGTCTGTTAGCTCCTGTAGCCCTTTAAGTTCCCCCTGCAGTGGAAACAACGTATCTTCGACTACACTTAGTCTCTCTTCCAGAGCATTTGTTCTCGTAACAGTCCTATGTAGCTCCTGGCTCATGGCTAACAGTTCTTCCTTTAAGCTCATTAACTGTACGTCAAAATTGACCATAAAGTCCTTGCATGAGTTAACCGCGCAAAGTACCTCTCTCAGTGTGGGTTCCCCTTGTGGTGTCATACCAGCTGTGGGGGGGTCATGCTCACCAGGTGATGCAACAATTACCGGTATATTTACAGTCCCTGGTGTCTCTCCCCCCACCCCTTTGGTACTCACGTTTCTGATGCTTGATGTACTTGATGCATTAGTGGTATTAGTGGTGTTAGTTGGTTTTACAGCGGGTTGACCCTGGCTCCTCCTGTCGAGTGGCGGCCCCATCTGCGGCTTAAGTTGGCTTGTAGCTGTAGGAAGTTGACCCTTGGCTGGTGAATTAGAGGAGAGATGCGTACTTCGCTCCAACTTTGCAGCGGATGCCTGGGTGTTTTTGGCTGATCTTGTAGATGACATGCCCTCCTATAGTTTTGGAAGCATAGGGCGTAATAAGCCACCTTATGTGGAAGAAATCAGCAAGTAGCAGTAGCAGTAGTCCGCAGGTCTCCAAGAAAAAGAGAAAAAAAAAAAAAAAAAATTCTCAAAAGAAAATATATGCAATACCGCCGTGATTTAATATGGCCGTAAACAGCATAAACAGCGTAAATAGCGTAGAGCCTTAAATGGGCGCCACTAAAAATCAGGGGGGGCCGTAGGCTGTGTTCAGCCCTCCCCTAGAACACAGCTTTTAACACAAGGGGGGTACAGCCAGCAGCATGCTATATTTATTATTTATTTATTATAAGTAGTAGAAGACCCCAAGCTACAGGACCAGTAGCCTGTAAATCAGTGAACCAGTGAGCTGTCAAAGATCTGTGAGAGACAGCATCTCCTCCACTGACCTGCTGCTATCACACTCTCTCCCCTGATCACTGCCACTCGATGGCATGCAGTAGAACGAGATCTCGTTGACTCCCGAGATCCCGCGAGACTTCCGACGGCTCCGTTTACAGTGGGGTTTGCTACCCAGCTCCCCGCCAATAGTCCGGCCCCCCCTCGAGACAGGTATCCGGGATCCGACCAGCTCGCTCCCGCAACCCGGGTGAGAGGAGAAGGGATGCAGCCTCCGCAAGGTGGAATAGGGAAAGCCTTGCAGCACTTGGCGTCAACACGCAGCCCACGGCAGAACACAGGGCATGGAGACAGGTCACAACCAGGTTCCGGAGGGCTCCAAAGGTAGGGCTCTAAGTAGCTTTAATGGCTCCGTGGAGGGTGGGGGGAGATATCACTCAAACCCTGGATCCATGGAGGGATATTTCAGGGTATTTTCAAGCAGCATTACAGGCAGAGAAACGGGAGAGAGAGAGCGGAGAGGCTCACACGCTCACTCACACATCCACCCTCTCCTACATCCGGTCACGCCCACCGGACTCGGTGATCTCTACCGTGCTGCCTGCACGGAAGTCTACCTCACGTAGGTTTTTTCCTCATACATGGAAGGCCTACTTCTCTGTGTGTGGGGAGATGAACTGGCACTCTCGTACATGCGTTGTGTACAGGATTCTGCTGTCTTTGCAGCAGGGAGTGGTTCAGGCTCTCGCCTTACGTACGGTTAGGAGCCAGATTTCTGCTCTGGCTGTTTTTACTTGCAGCGACCCTTGGCATCGCACTCCTGGGTGCGTACGTTGGGTCAGGGGGTCTGGCAGGTGGCCCCTCCGGTGCGCCCTCCATTACCCCCATGGGACTTGAATTTAGTCCTTTCAGTGCTTCGGGATGCTCCCTTTGAGGACATTCGGGAGGTTTTTTGTTTATTGTCACAAAAGGTGATTTTATTTCTGGTAGCAATTACCTCGATCAGACGGGTGTCTGTCTGTTCTGGCGGCCTTGTCTTGCAAGGCTCCCTGCTTGGTCATCCGTAAGGATGAGATGGTGCTGCGGCCGCAGCCGTTTTTTCTCCCTAAGGTCGTTTCGGCTTTTCACTTGGATGTGGACATTGTTCTTCCATCCTTATGTCCTCGGCCGAAATGCCAAGAGGAGGCCACTTTGCATCCTCTGGATGTGGTTCGGGCCCTACGAGTGTACTTATATGTTACGGTTCCATTCCGGAAGTCGGGCTCACTGTTCATGTCGGTGGCTGGCCCTACAAGAGGGCCTGGCAGTCTCGTCGGCCACCGTTCCTAGGTTGTTCCGACGGATTGTGCTTCAGGCCTATGCCCTGAAGGGGCGGGCGTCCCCCTTTCGGGTCACGGCGCATTCGACCAGGGCGATCGGGGCCTCTTGGGCTTTCCGACACCAAGCCTCTGTGTTACAGGTGTGTAAGGCTGCGACCTGGTCATCGGTCCACACTTTTTCAAAGTTTTATAAGGTGGATGTGTGTGCATCTTCTGATGCCTCCTTCGGCCGCAGGGTGTTACAGGCGGCAGTTTAAGGTTGGAGTTCCTCCGTTGAGTAACTCCGGTTTTTGTTTGGGGTGTAACCTGTTTTTGCTGTGTTATTTTTTCCACCCCTCGAATTTTTATACACTGCTTGGGGACGTCCCTAAGGTCAATGAAGGCTGTGTCCGTCTATGAACGAAAGAGAAAAAAGGATTTTTGTACTCACCGTAAAATCCATTTCTCTGAGTTCATAGACGGACACAGCACCCACCCCTCCTTTGTTTGTACTGCTTGTTACGAACTGAGGCTGCTAAAGCAGGGTGTGGGTTATGCCTGGGGGAGCCACGCCCCCTGGGAGGAGCGGCATGAAGGAAAGGTTTTTAACACCTTAAGTGCTGTAGAATTCTGCCTAAATCTCCTGGTAGGAAGAAGCATAACCCTAAGGTCAATGAAGGCTGTGTCCGTCTATGAACTCAGAGAAATGGATTTTACGGTGAGTACAAAAATCCTTTTTTTGCCCCAGAAAAAGAAGGCAAAATGTTCATCTGGTAACCCCTCTATTCCTAGAAAGAATTCCTTTTTGTTTTTTTCTCACCTCCAACTCCAATGGAAAGCCAAGAGAAAGCCTAGAACTTCCAAAGAAAATGCTTGAAGCAGCTACAGTAGGCTTTCACCACAAACTTTATTTGTCCCGTGGAAAGTTTTTCATTTTTATTATACTTTTTTCATTTTTTTTTTATATTCTCTTTGGCGGCCAACTCAAAAAACGTTGCTATATGTCTTTTGAAGACTATAGGCTAAATTCAGCAACAGGATACAGTGGCGTATCTCCAGATACGCCGCCGTAATTTCAAATCTGCGCTGTCGTATCTTTACAGCACTTGCCTCTCTAACTTACGGCGGCGTAGCGTAAATACGATACGCTACGCCGCCGTAACATTGCGCGCCCCTACCTGAATGTATGCATCTATACCTTATTTTATAGGTTGGATGGGTGGAGTTGGGGCAGAAGGTTGTTTATATATGTTGTTTGTGGAATAAGTTTTATTCTATATGGACAAAGGATTTTGATTATATTTCAACAATTGGGAGCTGAGTTATATATTTATAGAGGTATAAGTGGTATGTTTCATGCAATGGTCATAATTTACAATTTTAATATGGTGACAGGTAGAGCCCACATCCATTGTGTATTAGCTTTTTTTTTTTTTTTTGCATTTAATTGATTGTGGTGGGTTCCCTCATCAAAACTTCTCACATCCTTAGGACCTAGCAGGATAACTCTTTGGTGCTGTGTATTGATACAAATTCTATTGTATTTCCCTGATCCTGTGTCCCAAGGACTGGCTTACCACCCTGCTTCTCAATGCTGGCTTTAATGGCTTGGCTGTTTAAAGCCCAAGTCCTGAGGCATAGGGACCTCATTCAGTTATCTGTCGGCTCTTAAAGCGGAGTTCCAACCACAATTAGCATTTTTTAAATGTATGTCCTTTCATCCTGCGTTTTTATAATATAAATCCGGTCACTTACTATTTTACAATCCGCCGCCGATCTGCATAGATATTCAAAAAAGATAGTTTTTTAAAACTATGTCTACACTGTTGTCATTTTGCTTGTGGGCATTGTGAAGCCTACAGGCACTTACTTCCTGGAAGTCTTGGATGGGGAGTGATAATTGGATAGCGCACTGCATCCTGGGAAATGATGACAGACATTTCCCAGGAGCATTAGAGGGAGATGATGTCAGAATCCTAGGTGGTTTCAAAGGCAGATTTCGTGGGACCGCAAAGCAACAGGCATTTCCAGATGAGTAAAAAAAAAAAATGTTCTTTTTTTTTTTTTTTTTTTTTTAGTCGGAAGCTACAGTTTAAAGCAAAATTGTTTTTTTGATGGAACCTCCACTTTAAGGCTGGGAGGTTGACTTCTTGCAATGTCTACCATTGCACCTGTAGGTGTTTTTCAGGAGTAGTCCTGTTTTTTTAATATATATATTTTTTTTTTGTCTGGTCTGAACCAGTATCTGGCCTTGAGTACCATCAAGGGTCTTTAACTTTTTTTCCACTTGTTTCTCACTCCTTTCTGAAGACCTTTGTTCGGTGTGTTGAAACATTGTTTCGTTGTATGTTCCTCAGTATTTCAATGGGATCTTAAACCTGGCTTTGTCAGCTCTTTTAAAAAATTGTCCTATGAACCTATTTAGGATATTTTCCTGTCTACCCTTACTCACAAGGGGCTGCCTTTTTCTTTGCCATCACTCCTGGAAGGTGAGTTTTTGAGTTGATGGCCTTAACCTTGAAGAACCCTTTCATGTGCTACACAATTATCGTATCATATTTTCTTCCCAAAGTGGTTTCATTCTTTCACCCTAACCAGGACATTTTATCTGCCATCTTTCTGTTCTGCTCCTAAACAAATGTCACTCTACTGTCTGGATATGGTGCACACTGTTCGAGTTTATGTCTTCTACAGCTTTTGTTGGTTTGACAATTTTTGTTGTTTCTGAAGGTCCTTGTAGGGGTCAACCTGCTCTTCATTTCACTATCGTTGGGTGGATTCATCAGCTCATAATTTAAGCTTATGGCCCCAGGGGCAAGGTTCCCCCTTTTCTAGCCAAAGCACACTCTGCTAGTTAAGTTAAGCCTGCCACACATTGATCAAATCCAGCCTGATCAGCAAGGACTGGCTACATTTCTATCAGTTTGTGGCTGTGTCTGCTAAACAGAAGTTGATTGTTTTATTGACTTCTGTTAAAGTGACACTGTCCCATCCAGACCACTGCAATCTCATCATTTATGAGCCGCTTCTTTCCCCCAGCCTTTGCTGGCTGTCATTATCATAGCAGAGCTGAGAGCGAAGGGAAGGAAAATTCTGGACTGAGGGCGGGAAACACAGCAGCACTGAAGGGGGGCAGGAGCAGGATCTTTTCAAGTAAACCAACAGATGATTGGTTGCTAGGATGCAGGGTGGTCCCAGCAACCAATCTCCAATTGGTTAATTTGAAAAGTTTACCACGGCAGCTCCCGCTTTTCCAGTGCTGCTGTCCTCCCACCCCCCCCCCCCCCTGCACTAAGTCCAGAGCTGTCCTGCCTCTTGCTTCCGCTCTGTGTAAAGTATCAGAGTAAAGAGGGATAGGGGACAGTGCTGGGTTTATTGCTACCTAGCAGTATTGAGTACTAGCAGGTTTTGCAACAGTAAGGGCTCATTTAGATGAGTAATCTGAGGAGGTTAGAATGCTGCATTAGTGAGGTCTACACACTACCTCTGGGCACACCACTACTGTACTATTGGTGCATACAAACTGGCCAGTTTATGTGCATCCAGAAATGTCTTTCCTGGACACAAACAGCCTGCGTCCCTAGTAATGTGGACAGCGGTGGCACCTGTCATTGATTTGTACAGACAATGACTACTCGCACACACTGTGTGCATTCCCACCGGTGAGAATCACTGATTTTTGCAAACTGCTGTCACAGCTCACCTATCTAAAATGAGCTTGTATTGACTTCTGAGATGTTTACTCCTATTGTCTCTGCTTTATATATACTACTATAGTTGATCAATTTTATACTTCTACCATAGATAACGACAGTGGAGTCACTGCAGAAAACACCAAGATATATGAAGCAAAGATTGAGGAGTTGGAAAAGGAGCTTTACTTTTACAAGACTACCAGCCGAGAATTGAGAAAAAGGCTGAGGGACTTGGTGGGAGAATCTAATGTGACCACTTCTAAAAGTAAGTTTTTATTTTTTCCTTTCTTTTTCGTCTCAAACAGTACAATGTGTTGTCTTTTGCGCTATAGCCATACAAAATGACCACAAAGGAGATAACGTTTTTTTTCTTTTTTTTTTAAGACAATGGCTCGGGTGACGTTCCTCAAAACAGGAACGAACCACCACCAGTGATGACTAAGGAGCAGAAATGGGCATCAAAGATTGAAAACCACAAAGCCAACAGGAAATCGAAAGACACTGCAAATAACAGGATCCAGCAAACCATGACCAGACTTGGAGATCTTGCTGGGCCTGGAGAACAGGTCTCTGAATCATACAGGCAAATCAGAAGGCACTTCTCTTCTGGAGATGACCCAGAGGACTTCGTAGAACCACATAGCATAAAGTCTCAAGCTCAGCCTCCTACGCCAATGACAAAAGCAGAAATCAACAGATCACCCCTTGTAGTAAATGCAGTGAAACTGTCTCGACGAGAGGTGCGGCAGATCTCTGTATTAGAGCTATCAACTAGACGCTCTAGCATTGGATCCATAGTTGCAGATTCAATTGAACTTGCACAAAAGTCAACAGACTTTAAGTAGTAAGTTGAAGGAAACTTGTAGCACTTCAGCATTTTCTTTTGTGAAAACAGAAAAGTTTAAAAGCCACTTGGCAAACCAAGGCCACTTTATTTTTTTTTACCACTTTATGTAAACTTATATTAAAATCAATATGGAAGGTGCAATTGGTAACCTTTTAGAAAAATCCATTTACTTTATTGTCCCTGACCTAGAACAATGAGCATGCAGCAAGAGAAATCGTAGTTAAGTCAGAACACCCGATTCATATTTATTCTCTAGGTCAGTGATTTAAAATATTGAAACCATTGGATCAGCAAGAAAGCCGGGCATCTAGTATCTTAAGAAGGACATTGACAAGACAAGCCCATTCACAGCACAGGTTTTCTTTAATAAGAAAATGCCAGCACTAACTTTTGGACTACCATATTGTTGTCACTGTGTTTTTGAGATTGTTTCAGTGGCGGCCCATCCATTAGGAGCGCCTGGGCGCCGGCCCCTCTCTCCTCTCCACACCCTCTATGCAGTGGAAAGATTCATGCATAGCATGAATCTATCCATGACCACCCCCTATTCATGTGTCCGGCCCCTTTCGGGTCACCGGGCACATAAATTACAGCGGCCAGGTTTTTTTTTTTTATTAAGCACTTGATTAGAGCCATAGACTCTAAAATGCTTCAAAATAGCGTGGGCTTGGGTAGCAGAGCATGCGTCCTAAGTCCATCCAGGTGTGTTGCAACAGCGAATGAATATTCGCTGTTGCAACACTGATCCTCCTCCCGGCCAATCTGGAAGTGGGTCTGGTACTCCTCACTCGATTGTCTGACAGTACAGGCGATCCTATTGGACGCCTTGCAAGGAGGAGAGAAGAGAGACAACAGCGTCTCTATGAGAGGAAATGGAGCTGCTCCTGGGACACATCTTGCTGCCATTAACCCGCTACCTAACCCGCCACTAAGATGTGGAAAGTGCTGGGCAGGGGGGGTGGGTTGGGTGGCGGGGGGCGTCGCTGGATGAGTCCGCTTCCGGGGGGAGGGGGTTCGTTAATTGCAGCCACCACCCCCCCCCCCCCCCCCAAAAAAAAAAACACAAGCCGCCACTGTTATGTAATTGAAGTTTATTTGTATTTATGATTTGCTATAGATAAAGAGCAAGTAATGTGTTACTTATGTTTTGTGGTTGAAAAAAGTAAAAAATGCTTTCTGGATTCTTATGGGTTAAAGGCCCACTATTCCTAATAACAGCTGTACTTACATAAAACACAATTAACAAAACACATACACTTACTTGAGATATACAGTAAAATCTTCCAGACTTGATATATCTTTAGGTATTGACAATTACTTTGCGTTAATGTGCACGTGTGTAATTATTGTCCTCTGTGATCTTAGCCACTCCATTTTATATAGGAATGTTGTTATCCAACTGACGTGACAAAAAGCAATAACGTCTGACTTTTAATTTATTATGTGTATGTGTAAAAATAAATTGGGAAATTTTTCCAAAGTGATGTTTAGGAGCGCTCAGTTTAGTTAGTTTGGAAGAAAATAGAATTTAGTGCATTCAAGATCTGCTCAAAAACTCGAAGGGCAGATTTAGACATGTCTAAATCTCCCTTGCCTCTGAACCACAATCCGCATTCAGATTGAGCTCAAGAGGCTACTGACAAGTGGTGGAGAAGCGATGCAACACCTCCTCACCACAGTTCACCTGTTTTAACTCCATTTTTAGTGACTAAGGATGCTGCAACTGTTGGCACAGCACTCGGTTGTGGGGCGTTTGTGGCACTTCCCCATTGACTTGAATGTGTAGTGTTCGGCATGCTTTCCATCCAACTATTGCTACAAGTCACGTCAACTTTTCTGCGGTTGTCGAGGAAAGCATAGCGGCCGCGGCATGGTAACGCCCCATCTGCTGCCTATTGCAGTTTAAGGGAGGGTAAATGGTGGGCAGCAAAAACGTGGCTCAACCGCGCATTTTTGCCCCCCGCCCCCCCCAACCTTAAGTCTAAACAAGGCCTAAAAGTGGCTAAACCAGCTTTAAAGCAGGAACATATAAACACAGGACAGTGATCGGGGGAGCATACTTCCCAGTTATCCTCTCCTATGGTTGGAAGAGAAAAACGCAGGAAAGCCAGCGTGCATGAGGACTTAGAATGTACACTGAGCTGTGCATGCACGCCAGAGGGTTACATCAACCCAGCCAATCAAGAGGCCAGCATTCCTGCGCCCAGAATAAAACATTTTGGGGCCTGCAAGGGAGCACGCAGATGTCAGGCGAGTATAGTTATGCTGTAAGCGCGTGTACAGACTTTTTCGTTTTAGATGCAATGAGTAAGGATTAGAACCACTGTCCGTTTTATTGCCGTATCTCCGCTGGAGAGATCTACCCTCATTATGTATCTTGGTAACCATTGTCACTGAGACAGAAAGGGATCGGAAAGCCAACATTTTTGAGTTGTCACCAGAACAAGTGGTCAAAGTAAATTTTCCCATGGTGGCACCTGTACCAGTGATGACTGTCAACAAAAACAATTTCTCTCACTTTCCATATATTTACCCTTGCATCCTGTTGCATCTGTGGGAGAGGAAGTAAAGGAAAACCTTCCCAATGACAGACAGTAAAAAATTAACTGACGTGGGTTTTATCTCTTTCCTACTCTACCCAAAATTAGAAAAACAAAAATGTGGCTAAACATACACTTTAATTTATAGGTCATTTTGCAGCATAGTTTGTCCAATCATAAACTAAGCTAGTCATTCTCTATTTCTTACTTGATCCGAATAGAACTAAATATGAACAATGGTTACAGAAGCAAATACAAATTTTTGATATAGGACAAAATTTACCTTGTCAGTCATGTGTGCCCAACAGGCTAAGGGGAAATTGACATCCGTGTCGTTCAGCAGAATTAGTGTTGGGTTTATTACAATATTCGTCCCCACCGGGGCCGAACACACAATACTTGACTCCTTGCTGTCATCTCCCCTGGCCCTTTAAGATGAAGTGGGCTTATGGATCATGTGACCACTGTAATTGTCTATCACAGTGGTCACATTATCAGAAGCTCCTAATTGTAAACCATGATTGGGATCTGTCTATGACCGTTTGACAGCACTCTCAGCACAGAAAGCCATTCCCTGTAAATGCATATGTGCAGTGGCTTGACACTAAAGCCTACTGCCCCAGCTGCCACATATATGAGTACGGCCGGCGGGAAAGGGTTAAGTGTATTTATTATATGTTCTGGTAAGCTTCCCAATTTTTTTTTCCCAATTACCTATACATGTTGTCAGCATATATTTTTTTATAAGCTACAATGCCTTTTTATTACCAGTCTATTTGGGGGGAAAAATTCAGATGAAAGAATTACCAGAACGTTTATTATGATGATTAAAGGAGACCTTTACCCAGATCTTAAAAAATAATAAAATAAAGGTGCCTTTAAAAATGTATTGCAACGACAATGAAAATGAAAAATTTTCCTTGAATTTGTATTCTTATTTTTATTTTTTTTTTATACCAAGTGTTTTTTTCTCAACTGACATTTTTGTATGAAAGGGAGATATC
Source organism: Rana temporaria (assembly GCF_905171775.1). Taxonomy (NCBI): domain Eukaryota; kingdom Metazoa; phylum Chordata; class Amphibia; order Anura; family Ranidae; genus Rana; species Rana temporaria. The sequence continues at coordinate 272,934,369 of NC_053489.1, forward strand.
CTCTGCTACTTCTTGGAGTTCATTTCCACCCCACCCCTCTTCCACATAGAATTTGGAGTCTTCTAGATTGTCAATCTGTAAACCTAATGTTATGGAAAAAGAGGATCTGGCAGTTTGCAGACAAGGTTTCCCTGGAAGTCACTGGTGATGTAGTCTTCCCAGGGCACATCTGTGAGGCCCTTGCTAAGTACTCAGTGCCTCAACAGACCAGAAAGTGGAATGTAAATAAATGTAAGTAACAAAATAAATGATTTATTTAAAAATGTATTCCGGGTGTTTAGAAATCATTCACTTTAAGGGAACAGGATAACATTACCAAATTATAATTCATCATTTAATTTGTTATAGCTTACAATGTGTGTAATATTTTTTAGATAAATCAATGCAGTTCTGCTTAGACTATTTGCTGATTTTGAAGTGAATGGGCAAAATTAGAAAAAAATAAAAACATTCAGTACATCTCTGCAATATATACAAATCTACCCAAGCTTGTTCTTATTAAAGCGGAACCTCACATTGCCTCCTATCCATACCTCCTCTCTTCTGCAGAAACCGGGATTTATTTTGTAAAACATGGCTGGCCCACCACCCGTCCACATCATTCCATTTGTTTAGGCAAATGATGGGCACTTTGGCCGCATCGCCTTCTGGAATATGTACGTCTCATATCTTAGAAGGCATAGTCCTTTATTGGGAAAGGAGGGGGGGTTGGGGCCAGGTGGCGCATCATCGGTGAAGCCGTCTTGTTAACATGGAAGAGCTGGCAGCTTACAGATGATGTCACAGAAGTAAAAATGCTGAATCCGCTTTGCGGGTGAGTACCTTAAAGTGCAGGACCTGCAACCAGGTAAATTGGGTTAAAAAGGGGGGGGGGGGGTTAGGCTCCAATGAGCTCCTAACTTCCTGTGTACTTTGCCAGTGCTGCATTAAATTCAAAACGGTGTTATCAGTCCGGCCCAGTTCTGTCTGCAGACTAAAGTCCTATTCAGATGGACCCTGGCACCCATTCTACGTGAATGCCGCAATTGTCTTGTGCCTGCGACTGCCCCAAACTGTGTGCAGGCAGCCTATGGAAATGGATACTGATGCAGTGGCTGCACAGACACAGCTTCATGTCAAAATTAGCCAGGTATGCAGGCGCAGGTCCACAGACCTGGACGCACACTATCTGAATGAGATGTTGTCACACTGGGGTTTATTTACTAAAGCTAGAGAGTGCATAATTAGTCACAGTTCTGCATAGGAACCAATCCGCTTCCAGGTTTTATTGCCAAAGATTAATTGAACAAGCTGAGGTTAGAAGATGATTGGTTTCTATACAGAAATGCAACAAATTTTGCCCTCTCTAGCTTTAGTAAATAAACCCCACTATGACTAGGAAGTGTAGTATTGGTTGGATTACCAGATGTAAATAAAAGAAAAAATCCTGTTAAAAAAAAGAATAGAGCCATTACATGGCGGGACCGCTATGCTGTTATCTCTTGTATTTTTGTTCTTGAATTTATATATTTTTTCTTAAATATATACACATAAGTTTGTACATGCATATGTTATATATTTTAAAGGACAGCTTTACCGAGATCATAACGAAGCCCCAGGTAAAACGGAAAATTCAGTAATAATTATGTAATAGCTACTTTACTGAATCTACGTTTTATTCTGGGACAAATAATTTCCAATAAAATGCAGTGCCCATATCATGCTTCAGCTGATGGCAACCCCTAAAGCAGGAGTTTCGAAACATTAACGTGGAGCTAAGCTTACCTTTTTTCCTTCAATGGTCCCTGTCCATTGCCAGGCTTCGACCATCTTTGCGTATGTTCAGGAGTGGGTCACCCCAGCACATGGAAACCATGCCGGCAATGTAACCTGAGCTACGCATGCATACATACTAGAGAACACTGCAAGCAAGCAGAAAGGTGTATTTTATTGCAGAAGAGACCTCTGCAAAAAAGAACCTGCCTGTTTATAGTCTGTGATAGATCGAACTTTCATGACCTCCTCCCCAGACTTCCACGAAGGTAAACCGTATATTACTCAAAGTGAATATTGAATATATTTTGCGTTGGGGAAAAATTTTCCAAAAACTTGTCTGCAGAGCACATTTGTCTGCTTTTTTCAGTGTTTGCCATTGCAGTTGAATTGAAAAGTGGGCACTCAAAGAAACGGTGAATGTTAAAGAGGAAGTAAACACTGATGGGTTTTACTTCCTCTTTGTTCCCCTGCAAAGTAAAAGCATAATGGGCTAGTATGCATCGCATACTAGCCCACTATGTTCCACTTACCTGAAAACAAAGCCTGCGCTGTTCCCGCTGGTGGCCACATCCATCTTCACCCCTCTTCCTTCCGGGGCGGCCGTGGACTCCGGCTCTGTGACTGTCTGGAGCCACGTGACGTCACTCCCGTGCATGTGTGCGGGAGTCGTCGGTCACAGCGCTTGCGAGTGAAGAAATGGCATCGAGGGCCGTTTCTTCACTGTGCATGCGCAATGACACATTCAGCGCAGTGTACAGCAAATATCTCCCAAACGGCGCATGTTTAGGAAATATTTCCACTGCCCTATAGGTAAGCCTTATTCTAGACTTACCTATAGGTAAAAGTCCAATCAGAAGTTTACAACCACCTTAAGTGTAATAGATATGATTTAGCCTGCCTAAGTTTGTGTTTTATTTTCCGTGTTTTGCTAAGTTCCTAAGCTCAGTTTATTTTGCCAGCTACTGTTCAAAAGACTACAGTAGTCTGAGTGATTGCCCTTTTCACTAAAAGCAGCAAACGGCTGTGCATACTGATTTACTGTAAATCATCTTACTTAGTAAACATTTGTTGCTTTAACTTATTATTTACTTAATATTTTGTTTTTCCACTTCCTGGTTGAGCGAGACACTGGTGATGTAACCCTGGCCTCACACCTGCATCCTGGGAAGTTCCTGTCACATGTTCCAGGAAGCAAACCCAGAGGTCTAGACCAATCACAATTTTGAAAATTTCTGGGACTGTAAGGCTAAAATTATTTACAGCATTGATAAATAAACGCTTAAAACTGCAATTGTCTTTATTGTGTCTTTTTCCTAAAATAACAGAATACAAATTTGCTAATGCTGTTTGGATATATATGTACAGTATATAGTATGACCCATACATTTTCACTGATTTCCATATATCAAAGTCCTATACCTCAACCTCTGTTCCTAACCATCAGAGGAAATCATTACATAAGATCAAATCACAGCCAATCCTTGTATACCATTTTTGTTTGCATCCAGACTGGTAACCCAGTCAAGATACCTCAACCTTGAGCCAAAAGGGGTACGACAAGGACTAACACCCATTCAGTCAGGTCTCTTTAAAAGCATTACATACATGCAAGCTACTATTGCAGTGTTTCTGAAATCTGTGATAATAGTTCTTTTCTTGCTGATATAAATCCCAATGTCCAAGACCATATTTTTGTCTGATCACCCATAGTAAAAGTTAAGTACAGATTGGTATAGAATGGGGCACAACATATGCCCATCGCTATGCCCTGAACCTGGAGGTAATGGATGGATGCGACCGTCGGAAGCCTGTCGGAAGACTGTCAATCAAGAAGGAACGCCCAGTCCCCAAGACCCATACCCGGAGGTGGCGGAGAAGATCGCCCTCTACAACGGTAAGTAATGCTCGGATTTTAAAACAACTAGCCGATTCCCCTAGACTAAATGAGCATCCATCTAAGGGTAAAAACAGCATTTATGGGTGAACTCCCGCTTTAAGGCCAAGTTCAATTTATTAGTCTACGGTATCAAACTGTTAGTCTAACTAACACTACCTTCTCCCCAGACTGACCATGGGGTAGATTCAGAAAGGGCGTCCTAACTTTGCGGCGGCGTAGCGTATCGTGTTTACACTACGCCGCCGTAAGGTAGCGAGGCAAGTACATGATTCACAAAGTACTTGCCTGCTAAGTTACGGCGGCGTAGCCTAAAGCGAGCTGGCGTAAGGGCGCCTAATTCAAAATAGGCTGAGGGGGCGTGTTTTATGTTAATGGGGCTTGACCTGGCGTGATTGACGTATTTTACGAACGGCACATGCGCCGTCCACCTACATATCCCAGTGTGCATTGCGGCACAGTACGCCGCACGGTCCTATTGATTTCGACGTGGACGTAAATGATGTAAAACCCTATTCACAGACGACTTGCGCAAACGACGTAAAATTTTCACATTTCGACACGGGAACGGTGGCCATACTTAACATTACTATTCCAGCTATTTGATGGAATAAATTTAGGCCTGATAATGCGTTGCGTAAACGGCGTATCTTTACTGCGTCGGGCGTACGTTCGTGAATAGGCGTATCTACTCATTTACATATTCTACGCTGACCGCAATGGAAGCGCCACCTAGCGGTCAGCCTAAAAATTAGACTTTAGGATACGACGGTGTAAGACACTTACGCGTAAACGGTGTATCTTTACTGCGTCGGCCGGGCGTACGTTCGTGAATAGGTGTATCTACTCATTTACATATTCTACGCTGACCGCAATGGAAGCGCCACCTAGCGGTCAGCCTAAAAATTAGACTTTAGGATACGACGGTGTAAGACACTTACGCCGCTCGTATCTGAGCCTAATTTAAGCGTATCTGGTTACCAGAATACGCTTAAATTAGCGCCGACGCAAATTCAGACTTAGGCTGGCGTATCTACTGATACGCCAGCCTAAGTCTCTCTGAATCTAGCTATAAGTCTGCTTTACTACTTAACTAGCTTAAGAAATAAAACTAATGCAGACAACACATCCAAGAATTGTTAAGCTGCAATATATTACATGTTTGTTTTTGGGTTTAATACCGCTTTAAGTTACCACTGTTTGAATTCCTCCCCTAAAGTAACTGGTTTTGGGTCATGGTGGCTGCCTAAAATGCCCAAGTCCTTTCCAGTGCACCCTTACATCTCACAAGAAGTGAAGTATGCTGATTAAGCTCACCTGGAGAAGTTGTTTTTTCCAGTATAGCATTTTGCTCACCAGTACCCCATGGTGGAGAAATTATACAAATAAATGGGGTTCTCCAGTGGTTGACTTGGCAATTTTATTGTTAAATAAGACCCTGAGGGTCACGGTGGATGAGGTCCCGGTGTTTGGATACGTCACGGATAAGTGGTTAGAGGATGCCCTCTTTAAGGCATCCTTCTCTATGGTAGAAGAGGATCTGCAGCCTGCCTTGGGAATTTGTCAAGCCCTTAAAGTCTGTGGCAAAGAGTATGCTCTGGTCCAGAGAATCGGACCCAGAAGATCTTGCTGTTTTTCCAAGAGCCATGAGTTTCTTAGTAGATGCCTAGGAAGACTCCATAAGGCAGCTTTCACAAGTGGGCACTATGTCAATCCACATGAGAACAATCCTATGGCTAAATGTGTTATTAAAGACTAATTGAAACAACTCTTAAAAATATCCCCCCCCCCCCCACCTATCCTGTATAAAAAAAAAAAGATGTATGTACTTACCTTTTTTTTTTTTTTAATTCCTGTCTGGTCGTGTGATTCAGTTTTGGCATCCCCTCCTCTCCCCTGCAGCATCCGCTCTCTGCAACAAAGGACCTTCACATGACAAAACTGGATTAAAAATAGGTAAGTGCACAGATCTTTTTTTTTATAGAGGGTATGCAGGGAGAATTTTTAAGAATAGTTCTAGTTGGCCTCATCTTCCACTTTAAGCGTTGGACGGCAGAACTTTAGCAGATTGAGAGACAGCCCTTTGAGGGTGAATGCTTGCTTGGACCAACCCAAACGGTGACTGGGGGGGGAAACATGCTCTTGCCCATAAAGAAGGCAGTGAAGAGACTGGTCAGAAACCAGTGACACCTTTTGAAATCTTAGAATAATTTCTTTCATAAACAACCAGCTTTGGGCTCCAACCAAAAACATACATCTCGCCTTCTTAAGAAGAACTGGACCATATGTCTTTCAGATCCAGGGGCACATCTTCTTCACAATTAGTGTTGGACAAACGGTTCAGCCTGAGCATGAGTTCAGGCCGAACATTGCCTGACATCCGAATCAATGTGGTGTTTGGCCCGCTGAACAACCACAATGCACTGAAAGCTTTGCCCAATCAAGGCACATAGCACTGTCAGAGCCATGATTGGATGCTCTCATGATGACTATCTAATCATGGTTCATTGCTCTTGGTCCCACCCCACACTATAAAAATATTCTTTCCATAGTAGCCATTTGCAGTGTGATATTGGCACGGTGAGAGATAGAACAGGGCTCTATTCAGTGCTACTAGTGAGTTATTGTGAGTGTAAAGTATCAGTTTAGTGTGGATCTAGTGATAGTGCAGTGCGACCATTCATTTTTACTTTAGTGTGAATCTAGTGATTAGGGCAGCGTGAGTGTAGTGCAACTGTTAATTTTTACTTTAATGTTATTTTATTTTGTCAGGGCAGGTTTCCTGCAGGTTTAACGCAGTATATTTCAGTGCGTTTACCGCAGTATACTGCAGTGCGTTGGTGCACGTTTAACGCAGTATATTGCAATAGTGCACGTTTAAGACCGTATATTTCAGTGCGTTGGTGTACATTTAATGCAGTATATTGCAGTGCTTTAGTGCACGTTTAACGCAGTATATTTCAGTGCACGTTTACCGCAGCACTTTCCATTGATTAAAGTGCATTCATGTACCCATTTTCCCATCTTTATTACATTTTGTTATTAATCCCACGTCCTCATGCAGGGCATCATTTCCTCTGTTTAGTGATGTTGCCTGTGCTATCTAGCTGCAAAAGGCAGAGGAGGTGGTGGACTGGCTTACTAAATCACCCTCATCCTCCATCGTCAAAGCAGAGACTAGTGTGCAGTCCAACGCAACTGCCAGAGTGTCTTATTCTGCCTCCTTGGCCACAGATGCTCCTGCCATAGCCCCAGCATCAGGCATAGAGGAATCAGCTGAGTTATTTGAACACATCGGTAAGCCTCGTACACACGCTTGGTTTACTCAACAAGAACCAGCAAGAAAACAATGTTTTTTCTCCCTGATGAGATTCTGGCCCGTGTGTACGAGGCTTCAGACACTCCCTCCTTGACGATGCACAGGCATTACTTGATTCTGATGTTGGTTCTGAGGTTAAGGAAGGTAGGAACATGAGCCTTAATAAAGGGGAGAACACTGGTAAATAACAAATTGGTAGTCATGTTCCCTCAGCCACAGCCTATTGCCAAGTTGGCTCCAGTGATGATGTGGATGGAGGGGATGATGATGATGATGAGGTTTCTGACATGAATTGGGTGCCAGATAGAGCAGAGGAGAAAAGTGAGGGTGAGGCACAACCCCAAAGAGGCAGCCATCATGGAAGAGAAGAGAGCAGCCACTCTATTTCCCCAGTTTGTGAAGCTGTTCTCCCCCAGCCAACTTTCCACAGCTCAGCTGTCTGGGCCTTTTTTAGCATATGCGCAGCAGATTGCACGGTTGCAATTTGCAAACTTTGCCTCAAGCAGATCAAGCGTGGCTAAAACACCAGCCATTTGGATGCCACATGCTTAACAAGGCATTTAACCTCCCACCACCAAGAGGCAAGAGCACCTAAAAGCCACACAAAAGGGATGCAATTCTGCTCCTTCTCACTCCTCACCTTTCCAGTCTACCCCCGCTGTACCTCATAACCTCTCAGCAGCCTTCACAGACAGGGATGATGGTGTAGCAAAGGGTGTCATGGGTCCTTGCAGCACATATTCCAGGAACACATCACCAGCTGTAGACTGTAGCAGGCAAATTCTCTGCCCCATCTGCTGCAGCGGGAAAAAAAAATACAATCACTGCCACCCATGTGCCCAACGTCTAAATTCAAGCTTGTCAAAGCTGCTGGCTTTACAACCTCGGCCTTTCCGTCTGGTGGATTCAGCCCCTTCCGTCAATTTGAAGAATGTGCTGTACCACAATGGCAGGCTCCCAGTTGCTATTTCTTTGTACGTAAGGCCATTCCAGCTCTGTACCATCATGTGGAAGGCAATGTTGTGGCATCATTGGGCAAGGCAGTCAGACACAAAGTCCACGTTACTGCTGACACGTGGTCCAGCAAGCATGGTCAGGGACGATATATTTAGTTCACAGCATACTAGGTAACTCTGCTTGCAACTCAGAAGGATGTAGGACAGGGCTCAGTGCTGCAGCTTGTTGTGCTGCCAGGTCTCTATACAGCTAGTGGTAATGATGTGAGATTTGTCAGCTCCTCCTCCTCCTTCCATGCAGTGCTTCAGCTGGTCTTTGTAGGACAATGGTTCTAAACCCTGTCCCCAAGTATACCCTACAGGCCATTTTTGCAGGTTTTCCTTTTATCTTGCACAGGTGCTTTAAATCAGTGGCTCTGTCAATGGCTTAGTATTTTGGACAGCTATTTTATCTAAGAAAAATTCCCAAAACATGGCCTTTTGGGGGTACTTGAGGACAGGGGGGTTGAGAACCACTGGTGTAAGGGACAGGAGCCACACTGGAGCAGAGATTATTGTTATTATTGTACAGGGTTTATATAGCGCCAACAGTTTGTGCAGCGGTTTACAACATGGGGGCAGATAGTACAGTTAAAATTCAATATAGGAGGGATCAGAGGGCTCTGCTCGCTCGAGCGAGCTTACAATCTAGAAGATTCTTTCATCTCTGCAGGGGCAGGCCCAGAGGTGGTTCGTGCCACGCCAGCTGGAACGATGGTGTGCGATAATGGCACAAACCCCCTGTCTGCCCTTAGACAGGGAAAGTTAACACACATGCCATGCCTGGCACATGTCCTCAATTTGTTGGTACAGCATTTTCTTAAATTGGTACCCAGGTTTGGAAGATCTGCTAAAGCAGGTCAAAAGAGTCTGTAGCCATTTCAGGCGGTAATATACAGCAAGTGCTCGGCTGGCTGAAATTCAGCGGGAATTCCACCTGCCCATAAAGCGCCTGATTTATGACATGCCCACCAGGTGGAACTGCAGCAGAGGGCCATCAATGAGTTCCTGTGTGAGTATGGCACAACGACAGGCTCGGCTTTTTCCCCACTTCAATGGCTGCGGTTAATGGATACATGCACTGAACTGTCACCATTTGAGGAGGCTACAAGGTTAGTGAGCCGTGACAATGCATGCATTCGTGACACAACCAGTCACGGAACGCACTCCTGAAGAAATGGCACAGGTGGCCATTCCTTCAGAGTGCAGTAAACAGTGAATATATCGTAAACGGCATACATTTAGGAGATATTTACAGTACCTATAGGTACAAATGTTACAGGGAGGTTTATAACCTCTTTAACCACTTGACCACTGGGCACTTAAACGCCCTTAAAAACCAGACCAATTTTCAGCTTTCGGTGCTCTCACAATTTTACTTAGTCATACAACATTGTACCCAAATGAAATTTTCGTCTTTTTTTTCACACAAATAGAGCTTTCTTTTGGTGGTATTTAATCACCGTTGGGTTTTTTTATTTTTTGCGCTATAAGAGAAAAAATACTGAAAATTCTGTAAAAAAAAAATGAATTTTTCTTTGTTTCTGTTATAAAATTTAGCAAATTAGTATTTTTTCTTCATTCTTTTGCATAATGTGAAAGATGAGTTACGCCGAGTAAATAGATACCCAACATGTCGCCCTTCAAAATTGCACACACTTGTGGAATGGCGCCAAACTTAAAAACCCCCATAGGCGACGTTTTAAATATCTTTACTGGTTATATGTTTTTAGTTACAGAGGAGGTCTAGGGCCAAAATTATTGCTCTCGCTCTAACGTTTGCAGCGATACCTCACACCGTTTTCATATGTGGGCGGGACTTATGTGTGCGTTCGCTTCTGCATGCGAGCACACGGGGACAGGGGCGCTTTAAAAAATATATATATTTTATTGTTCACTTTACTTTATTTTAGTTTGACACGTTTTTCCGCAAAAAATAATAAATAAAAATGGGTATTGCAGAGTATTGCGGGGTATTGCAGGGTATTGTGGGGTATTGCAGAGTATTGTCGGGTATTGCAGGGATTGCACAGTATGGGGCAGAGTATTACAGGGTATTGGGCAGGGATGGATGGATGGCTGGATCTGTGACTGCATCTGTCACAGATCCAGCCCACAGCACTGCTGCTGCCTCCGCTCTCCCCCTCTCCTCTCCCCCTCTCCTCTCACACTGTACCGTTCGGTACAGAGAGGGGAGGGAGGAACCGGCGTCATCACATGACACCGGTTTGTTTACAAGAGATCGCTCCGTCATTGCTATCAGCAGCGATTTACCGTGATCCGTAAAGCGCCGTGTGCGCGCCCCAGGGGGCGCGTGGGAGCGCGATTCTGGGAGGACGTCCATGGACGTCCTCCCAGAGTTAAAGAACCGCCTTGTAGCCCGTAATTCGGCTATGGGGCACTGATTGAGCGGTTAACAGATGGTTTTCCATCCCCAGAACCCTTGGGAGTAGTACTTGGCTGGGAGGTGGCAGTTCCAGATACTGTAATTCTCACTGACTCCGAAGACTCTGCTTCTCATGCCTCTGCAAACTTGCGGTGCATAGGCTCCCTCATTTTTCAAAGCCTGCGAAAGGATTCGAGCATATGTGGTATCATGGAGAAAGATTACTATTGGTAGACAAGCCTTCTTGACCACCGTTACAGGGAGAAAGTCTTATGCCGCGTACACACGATAATTTTTCGGCATTAAAAACTTTGTTTTTTCTACATGCCGAAAAACTTCTTTTTTTTTTCATACCAATAATTGATCGTGTGTACGCGGTATTAGAACTAGCCAATTCCCACAGTGGTAGCAGAATATGAAATTACTTGAGGACACCTTAAAGAGGAGGTTATGAAACGCCTTTCCAGACTCTGGTAGATTACAGTCTTGTGTAAAACGTAGTTTTGAGGCTTCTCTTGGTCAAGAGACGAGCGGTGGAGAAGGGGGCCGCCTCAGTGATGAATATATGAATAGTGCTACCACGCCGCCACATAAGTGTAGAATAACCGTGAATGAAAAATAAATTTAAATTTGCTGCTAAATCTATATGGGTAATTAAGTAAATATATACCTGTAGTGATATTGATAAAAGAGTGATTAGCGCATACAGTCCAATAAATAAATAATATACAGTAGATAATAAAACCACTAATGTATAACAAAATAAGTGATAAGTGACAATAATGTGCAATAAATGCTATTAGTCCCAAAGTGCAAACATAAGTGAACAGAAAATGGCCAAAAATTAGTGATGAGGGTCCTTGTGCAATCCAAATCTTAAAGGAACTTCACAATCTTCTGTATAAATGTTCTAGGTGCTGTGCTCACAGAGCGCTTACCTTAAGGCAGGTATATGCAGACTTGTATGAGTGAGGGTAGGTCCAGGGATGGTTCCTCCACATAGATTACCAGCTACTGTCTGTCTCCACGGGTACAGATAGCCTCACAAGTTCTCTCCTCGATTTGAGCCCCAGTAAAATCAAAAGAGACACTCCATCGTGAAGTACAGCAAGGGATTTTTAATAAATAAAGCTGTAGAAACTTACATCAAAGTAAAAACAAAGCAGCAGTGACAGCGGTGTTCAGGCTCTTCCTATTTCCTGGTCCATCAGATCCTTACCGGTTACGCCCCATCACGTGGCTTCATCAGAGCCACGTGATGGGGCGCCTCAGTGATGTATTTCAAAATGTTATTAGTCCTCGGCGCCCAGGGCTATCAGCTTACACATCCCATTGACAACATCTACATCATATGGTGGGAGATTATCTAGGGGCAAAAACAGAAATGGAGAGCTGGTCCACTGAGTTACTGGGTCATGAGACTAGACCACTGGCCAGAACTTGCCCAGTATAAAATTGGGCTGCCCTGCATCCTGTGTGCTTTCTGAATGGGCATTCAGTGCTGCCGGAGGTTTTGTGACAGATCAGAGAGCGCATCTGTCCACAGACTCTGTGGACCAGCTGACATTTGTTAAAATGAATCAGTCCTGGATTAGCATCCGCTAACAAGCTGGATAAAAGGAATGGATGGCTGTACACCGGGGTAATGATGAATCTCTTTATTGTAAAATCTGTAACATGAATGACACCACAGGACAGGCAAACAGGTACAGGTAGACGCGTTTTACACATCGATGCAGCGTTTATTCATTATTAATGAATAAGCGATTCTTTCCGCCCAGTCTGTCTGGATAATTAAAATCCCCCATTATGATGACTCTTCCCATCCTTGCTGCTAATCCAAATTGTGATAGGAGGTCCTTCTCCCCCTCAGGTTAGGGTACCTATAGCATACTCCCAGTATTATTTTCCCCTTAGTTTCATCCCTGTGAAACTCTTCCCATAAGGATTCTACCTCCTCCCTAGCTCCCTTAGGCCTCGTACACACCACCCAACATGTCTGATGAAAGCGGTCCCCGGACCGGTTTCTTCGGACATGTCCGCTGGGATCATTTGGTCTGATGTGTGTACACACCATCAGACCAAATTCCCCGCGGACAGAATACGCGGTGACGTGGCGGCGACGATGACGCTGCGACGTGCGCGCACCAGGAAGTTCAATGCTTCCACGCATGCGTCGAATCACTTCGACGCATGCGTGGGATTTCGGGCCAGCGGACATGTCCGATGAGTCATACTGACCATCGGACATGTCCAATGGACAGGCTTCCCTCCGACAAGTTTCTTAGCATGCTAAGAAACTTTTGTCCGCTGGAAACCTGTCCGCTAGGCCGGGAAACTGTCTGGTCGGCCCTACACACGACCGAACATGTCCGCGGAAACTGGTCCAACGGACCAGTTTTAGCGGACATGTTCGGTCGTGTGTACAGGGCCTCAGTGATTTCATCTCTCACATTAACTTCTACATTGTTATTGATATACAGGCATACCCCTCCCCCTTTTTTACCCTCTCTATCCCTGCGATAAAGGGAATACCCTTGAATGGTTGTCAGCCAATCATAAGAGCTGTTGAACCAAGTCTCTGTGAAATTCCCACAAAATCGAAATCCTCCTCGTACAACAGTATCTCTAGCTCTCCTATCTTGTCCGCCAGGCTCCTGGCATTGGTGAACATGCCACAGAGTTTATGTGCTTTAGTCAACCTACCACTAATGCCCCCAATACTACCCTCTGGAATATGTTCCACGCTGACTATCTCTACCTCTGGACCCTCCCCCCTGTCGCTTAGTTTAAAGGCCCCTCTAACTTTTCGACCATCTTCACTCCCAGCAGATTTGCACCCTCCTCAATTAGGTCCCTTCTATAGAACTGGTGACTGACTGAGAAGTCGGCCTAGTTCTCCAGGAACCCAAACCCCCTCCTTGCTACACCAGCTCCTCAGCCACTTGTTTACTTCCCTAATCTCCCTTTATGATGTGGCTTGTGGTACAGCTGGTATTTATGCGAATACTACCTTGGAGGTCCTTTTCCTGAATTTATTCTATTATGAATTATTATTCACAATGAAAGAGTGCCCCAAATAGCATGGATGGATGGTAACTATTGGCCTTCGTTGTTGCCTGGACTTAAGATGTCTCGGATGACAGGGTCAGCAGTGTTAGTGTTATTTACAGTTAGTCAGAGGCTACACCTATAGTTTCGTTGCTCCCCCTTGCTTCTATTTCAACCTGTTCACAGTTCCCAAGCCATACGGCGACGTCCGTCCAATTCTGAACCTCAACTGTTCCAAGTTCTGGAAATACAAAAATTCAGGATGGAGTCAATCCAGTTGATTGGTATTTTGCTTCTTTAAGGAGACTTCTGGCATCAGTGAATATCAAGAATGCCTACCCGCACATCCTGATTTGCAGGTCCCACAGTTTCTGCTATTCACAGTGGAGGATTGCCACTATTAATTTGTAGTGTTGGCTCCAGTTTTGGGTGTGTTGAGGACCTGGGATATCCCAATTTTGGGGTGCCTGGAGTACTTAGGCTTAGTCTTTAATGAGGCTTAGGAAATGGTACTGCTCTTGCAGGAGATGCTTATCTCCTCAAGCTTAGGTGTGATCCCTGAGGTCGTTGCAAAATACTGTTCAGGCTTCTTGATACAACAGGCACAGCGGGAGACTTATGGCCAGCTTTATTATTCTTTGTTAGATGCCCCCTTTTAGATGATTAATTAAATGACTGCAAAATCGCCAATAGACTCTGTACAGCCAGAGGAAAACACAAATGGCAGCTGTCTTCATCAGAGCTTTCCTGCTTGCTATGCCCCCACCCCTGTCTCTCAGTGCAGTGAGGAGCCAGCACATGTCACGTGACGTGATGGTTTATGATGCCAAAAGAAAGGTATGTCGGAAAAAATGTTTTAATGTGTGCTATAGATTATTATTTTTAGATTAGCTTATGACCCAAGTAAAGTAGTTATAATAGGTTTACTGATATGCACGGTTACTGTACGAATGACACTGGCTGAGAAGGGGTTACCACCAGGTGCGATCAAATAGTGTGTCCCTAGGGCAGGGGTGCCCAACCTTTTGAAGAGCGAGGGTCACTTAAGCAACTTGGTAACCAGTCGCGGGCCACAATGAGCGGAGCAGACGGATGACAGGTCACAGCTATTCTATAGGCCCTCCTATCTGCCCAGATGGAAGGGGACAAATGTTTTTTGGATTGGAGGTAGGTGGGCGTAAACAGACATCTGTCGCTCTGTAAAGGTGAATAGAGGGTCCCATTTGGTCGGGCTGATCGTGTGAAAAGGGTCTAAGACTGCTTTCACGCTGATGTGTTGCCATTTACCCATACCGCGAGTGCAGCTGTGTCTATCCTGCCGGTTAGCTGAACTTTGCCATAGACTCCGCCTGTGGCAAAAGCCGGTGCTGTAGAGGAAGCATTGGCTTATGGAGCTCTGCTCCGTAGCCGCTATCTGCCTCTACCACCAGCTTCCTTTCACAACACTGATGCTGTGGTATGGCGGGTCGGCAACTTGCGATCTTTGCTTGCCAACCCGCCATTCCAGAGCTGGAGGCAGCGGGCCACATCAGAGGGCTATGCGGGCCACATGTGGCCCCCGGGCCACACCTGGCGTGCTTTCTAACTGTGTGGGGGTGGTTTGACTGGGAAAAGAAAGAGATTTGTGTTCCTGCTCAGAAGAAACACAGATCTCTCTTTCCTTCTGACAGAACGGTGATCTGCCTTGTTTACGTAGGCAGATTGGCGTTCTGCCTCTTCCGGGAATAATTGGGGGTACCGGCAGACATTGGGTCCACTGTACCCGCTAATTTGGCTCCCCCTCTGACCAATCAGCGCGCAATCACGCCCCCCAGAGCTACTGCACGAAACGACGTACAGGCAGTAAATGTACGGAAGGCGTAATCTTGGTTAAACCCGACAAGTTTTTTTTTTTTTACCACTGCTATTCCTTTATATTTGCTTTTGAAATTTACAAATGCAGCCATTTCGAATTTGGATGAAAGTTTTAGTGCTGGGAAACACTTTTTGAAGGGTAACTAGTGCATTTGATATAGAACTATATAAATCGGACCAAAAATGAGCACAAATGAGGACATTGTTCCAAATCAGGTACAGTCCCTCAAAATCAGAGACATTTGGGAACTATGTGCCATCATAAGGAGACAATCAATGGTATTCACTTCAGCAGTCATAATATTATGTCTGGTTGGTGTATATGGAGTGTTCTAATCGGCTTCTGGTGAAGAGCAATCACCAATCCGTGTATTGCTGGAGTGAAAGGCCTTCCTAATTCCTATCTATTCCCGCCCACTATACTTTACTTTCTACAACCCTGGTCTTTCCCCGCCCCTTTTTTTCCTAATGTTATTGCCCATCCCCGCCCCTTTGCTTCCTAATGTTATTGCCTATCTCCGCCCCTTTGCTTCCTAATTTATTGCCTATCCCCGCCCCTTTGCTTTTTAACGTTCTTGCCTGTCCCCGCCCCCTGTTGGTAAACCTACCCAACCGCTGCAGTACCCTGTGAACGTCAGGTGGAGCTCGCCCTCCGACCAGAGAGTTTTGTCCCCGCCAGGCCGCCGTAGTGAATATGTGCGTGCAGCTGCTACTAGAGGCAGGTGTTAGAGGGAGTTCCGTAGTACGGGCAGACGGCAGACTTGTCTCGTCACTCCTCGGTGAATTCTCTCGCCTCCAGTACTGACTTTCCCTGTGACTGTCCATAGCCAGGCTACACCGGAGCTCGCCCCCTCCCCGGAGACACACAGCCGTTACTAGCTGTACAGTGCGCTTGGAGGTTATTGTGTGTGAGGGGACTCATCCCATCTCCAGCAGTGACATCATCCTGCTACTGGAAGTAAGTGTCTAATACATCCACATACATGGGCTCCTAGGGAGATGGATGTCTAGTACTGGTGACCCTGCTCATTGCAGAGATCAGGTGACATCTTTTTATAGGACCTCTCCCCTCAGACCCCACAATGCTACCCATCCATCCTTCCTTGCCGCATGTGACCGTCTGCACTGGGTTTAAAGCTACAGGAACGAGCTGTATTCCATTGGTCCAGCTTGGCACGACACACACACTCCCTGGCTGCTTTATTAGGTAAACCCATTCAATTGCTTTGTAAAACAAATTGCTAATCAGCCAATCGCATGAATTTAGGCATCTAGACGTGGTGAAAATGACTTGCCAAAGTTCAAACTGAGCTTCAGAATGGGGATTTAATTGACTTTGAACGTGAGGCATGGTTGTTGGTGCCAGACGGGCTGGTCTGAGCATTTAAAGAAAAATGGCTGGTCGTCTAGGATTTTCAAGCACAAACATCTCTAGGGTTTGCAGAGAATGGTCCCAAAAAGAGAAAATATCCAGTGAGTGGCAGTTGTGTGGATGACAATGCCTTGTTGAGGTCAGAGGAGAATGGGCACACTGGTTCGAGATGATAAAAAGGCAACAGTAACTCAAGTAGCCATTTGTTACAACCAAGTAGAGGTGCACATCTTTACTGGTCTCACAATTTGATTAGATTACAATTATCCAGTCAATGATTTAATTCCGTGATGCATCACAATTACTGCCCATGGTTTTCATCAAAAACCCATCAGTACAGCCTTATATGTGGCTATTAAGGATGAGCTCCAGTGTGTTCGCATAGTACACGTGCAGAGCCCGCCAGGAAGTCTGCATGGCGCTGCGCTAATCACAGCCATGGAGACATGTCCCGATCTCTGCAGACGAGCATCGGAACAATGTCTCCCTGGCTGTGATTAGCGCAGCGCCATGCAGACTTCCTGGCGGGCTCTGCACCTGTACTATGCGAATACGCTGGAGCTCATCTGTAGTGGCTTTCAGTGCATCCTACCAGTGCCCATCAATGTATACTCATCAGTGCATGGATTACACAAAGCAGGGGTCTCCCGCTGTTACATGGAGCTTGGATTTGAATTGCCCGCTGGCCACTGTCAACAAAGTCCTGCCTCCTAGACCAACTAATATGATACATGTCATACTGATTCAATTTCCTGTCAGTGTACGGTCTATCACAGGAGGCGGGACTTTGTTACAGCGGGTGCAGAGCGTTTCAGATCCAGGGTCAATGTCACAGCGATATATACCCACCTACACATTTAGGCAAGACATGGAGGGGAGGACTCTGAAAGGGGCTGATGATGTAATTGATGCAAACGAGATTCAGACGTTCTTTGCGTCGATGCTGAATCGTGATGCATCGATTACATGCTTGTTCTCAACATCCCTACCACCAAGGTATGCAGAATACCATCTCTGAATGCACAACACACCGAACCTTGAAGCAGATGGGCTACAGCAGCAGAACTCCTCACCAGGTGCCACTCCTGTCAGCTAGGAACCAGAAACTGAGGCTACATTTCACACAGGCTCACCACAATTGTGCAATAGAAGAAAATGTTTGCCTGGCACACTTTGGGCCCCTTAGTACCAATTGAGCATTGTTATAAAGCCACGGCCTACCTGAGTATTGTTGCTGACCATGCCCACCCCTTTATGACTACAGTGTACCCATCTTCTGATGGCTCCTTCCAGCAGGATAATGCACCATGTCACGAAGCTCAAATCATCTCCCCACTGGTTTCTTGTACATGACAATGAGGTCACTGTACTCCAATGGCCCCACAGTCACCAGATCTCAATCCAATAGAGCAGCTTTGGGATGTGCCGAAATGGAAGATTCGCATTATGGACGCACAGCCGACATATCTGGAGCAACTGCGTGATGCTATCATGTCAGTAAGGACCAAAAATCTCTGAGGAATATTTCCAACACCTTCTTGAATCTGCCATGAAGAATAAGGGCAGTTCTGAAGGCAAAGGGGGCCCAACCCCCTTTTGCCTGGCTGGTGAGTGTACATATACATTTTATACCTGGGTGTCTGCTGTGGAATCTGACAACCACGCTCCTAGTTGGTGCTGCTATGGTGCTCATCGTAGTCCTCCAGGTCCTGTGCAATCGGCTTCCCTTCTACACACTAAGCACAGGGAGTCACTCACTTGACATGTGCCATTCAGAGAACGCATTGTATTTTTGTTTTAGGCCTTGTTCACACCATGGTGCAGAGACGTCCGTTTTTCTGCATGCCTTCTGCAAAAGCACAAAAAACAATTGTGGTGTGAACAGGGCTCATAGAAAACAACACTGGTATCGGGTGTGGATTGTTTCTGTGCAGGAATCTGCATCATGTATGCAGTTTTCTGCTTGCTAAAGAAATTGACGTGACGTCAACACTGTGGTGTGAACAGGGCACATAACTTACACGCATGAAAACTGATGTCAACTTGCATAAAAACGCACTGAAACGTGCATGAAAACTGATGTGAAATCTGCATGGTTTTCCCATTAGTTTTCATGCACATATGGTGTGAAGGAGCCCTGTACTACTTTAGATCTGACTTTGCCCTGTGACTTGAAGTCCGACTTTGATATCCAATACCAAGCACCGTGTCCGGTATGAATCCTGAGGGGGAACTCCACACCAAATAAAAAAAAAAAGCGGCATGGGTTCCCCCTCCAAGAGCGTACCAAACCCTTCGATCTGATATGGATTTTAAGGGGAAACCCCTATGCTGAAAAATAGGCATGGGGATCCCCCAAAATCCATACCAGACCCATATCTGAGCATGCAGCCCAGCCGGTCAGGAAAGTTGGAGCGAGCACCCCCCTCTTGAACCTTACCAGGCCGCATGTCCCCAACATGGGGGGGATGCCCCCAGATCCCGTCCCCCACCCTATGTGAATGAGTAGGGGGTACTCCTACCCATTCACCTGAAAGTGTCAATAAAAAAACTACACAGATTTTTAAAGTAATTTATTAGGCAGCTCTGGGGGTCTCTTCTGACTTCTTCTGCCCTCTCCAGCTCTCACATAGCATCAACAACTACAATTCAACCTTTTCCAGACCTCTGTGAGGCATCCGGCCTCCCCACCACAGAAATTTTCAGATACCTTCAAATCAAAAACTTTTATGGACCTTCCCTTAGCGATCATTTAAATAATATTACCCAATTTGAAAGGATATGTCTCAAAGATCCACATGCCAAAGGTCGTATTTCAATAATTTATTCACAATTGATCACTAAAACAAATACCATAATACCTTCTTATATTGCTAAATGGGAATTAGACCTGGAATGTAAAATTAAAAACGAAACCGGGGCAAGCATTTGATCTAATACTAGCTCTTCATCGATAAATGTATCGGCAATGGAAACGCTGGTACCTGGTTCCCAATAGATTAGCAAAATTTTCAGCAAACTGTTCAGATCTCTGTTTCCGCGGTTGCCCAGACTGTCCGGTGTCTTCTGCCGGGGCTCCTCCGCTATCTTCTGCTCTTCTCCATTGTCTTTTTTTTCCCCCTCTTCTCTTCTTCTGATGTTGACACGCTCTTCCGCTTGAATGAGCGGTGTGCCACTACTTATATAGGCATGGGGCGGTGACACCGTGTGATGTCATCTGGAGGCCCCCTTATGATGTTACCGCCCGGGCCATGAGTGGTGACATCATAAGGGGCGGGCCCCATGCCTATAAGTCATTGCGCATAAGGCATTATAGAGGAAGAGAGCGTTGAGTCAACATCAGAAGAGCGGAGGGAAGAGGGTAACGGAGAAGACCGGGCAAGAGCTAGCAAAATAGCAGAAGAGGCCGGAGAGAGTGGAGAAGTCGGAAGAGACCCCCCGGAGCTGCCTAATAAATTACTTTAAAAACCTGTGTGTGTTGGGAAGAGGCCCTTGTCCTCATCAACATAGAGACAGGGTGCTGTGGGGGTTCCCCTTAAGATCCAGACAGACTGAAGGGCCTGGTATGCTCTTAGAGGGGGAATCCATGCCGGGTTTTTTATTGTTCGCATTATTTTCCTCAAGATCATCAGAGCACAAGTCTCATGCCAAAGTCGGATCATGCAAGACGGCGTTCCGACCTTAATCCGACTTCAGTGATATTCAATGGGCTGAAGTAGGATTAAAGTCGGAGCAAATTAGTGCAGGGAGCATCTTCAAAGTCGGACGACTTGTGTCGGACCAGTTAAGATGGCTCCCATAAGGAAACATTGATTTTCACACATCATGCGACATGAGCTCCCAATGTCGGAGCGTTTGTCGTACAAGTGTGAACCCAGCCTAAAGATGCTCTGACTGGAAGAGGGGTAATCGTCACAACCTCCTCTCTACCTCATCCAAATAAGATATTAAAGCGGGGGTTCCGCGGCTTTAGCTAATTTTTATTTATTTTTTTAAATCTCCAAAGCCTGGTAACAGAGCTAGCTAGGTACTACTAGCCTGCTAGCCGATCCTACGTCCGTCCGCTCCGTTTTTGCCAAAAAGGATACCTTATAAAAAAGGGTCCTGGCCTTTTCCATCTTGCTTGTGGGCAATTTGAATCCCACAAGCAAACGATTCCTGGATTCCTAGTCACATGACGCGCTTTGCGTCACCTGACACTCGAGCTGGTCTCCTGAGAGTGTTGTAACGTCACTCCCAGGAGACCTTGTGCACAGCATCCAATTGCACCTCGTCGGGGAAAAGGAGCGACAGGCCCACTCTCCGCTGGGAAGAAGACCCGGAAGTCATCTAGAACACGGGTAAGGATACACATTTTAAAGAAAATGACAACGCAGCAGTGCTAGATTAGGGCTGGAGGTAGGAGAGCAATGAAGTTCGATTTTAGGGTGAACCTCCGCTTTAAGTGAATGGCGGCAGAGCCACCGACCAAACCCATGTTACCATTTGGCACAAGACCTGGAAGATTTTGGCCATCGCTGTAGTCATGCTCCCTAATAGTGATCTGCACCTTTTTTGTAGCAGCTTCTCAGCTCAATGGTGTGAATAGTTAGGCTCGGTCCACATATGCGATTTGGGTGCGTTTTGAACCCATGTTGAGGACAGGGGCCTCTTCCCGACTAACCCTGGCCGTTGGTTGTCGGGGTCTGCGGGGAGCCTTTCGGAATCTGGAAGCCCTCTTTGCACATTATGCCTTTTTGTCTTGCAGGTTTTTTTTTTATTTTTTTTTTGTTTCTAGGGTTTACAACCACTTTAAGTATTACCTTGGGGAGATGCGGACTAGAATACTGCAATCACTGAGTAGATTCCACATCCCAAAACACGCAGACCAGCAGCTCAATTGCATACTGGGCAATTTCTGGCCAGTGGACTCGGGTCTCATGACCCAGTGGATTATCAATTGGAAAGCTCTCCATGTTTTGTTTTTGCTGTTAGATAATCTCCCACCATATGATGCAGACGCTGCTGATGGGATGTGAAAGCTGGCCACATAGGACTAAAATAAAATTGGATTTAAGGTGCAAGTGGCTGACGCTGTGTTCAAATTACTCAGCTGACCTCTCCATGCATGATCCAGGGGTATAGCAGGAGTAGCTGTGGACAAGGAGGCAGAATAAACTGCTCTGGCAGCTGCGGTGGACTCGGTGCTCTGGCAGTCTCTGCTTGGGTGATGGAGGATGACTATGGTTTAGGAAGCCAGTCCACCACCTCTTCTGCATGCTGTGGCTGGATAACATGGGCAACATCACTTATCAGAAGAAATGGTGCCCTGCCTGAGGACAGACCGCGTTTACCTGCTGGCCCCCCTCACAGTGCCATAGGAATGTCTGCCTCTGTGTGTAACTTCTATAATTTAGCGTTTAATATAAAATCTTATCTGTGAGCTGTTTTAAAAAACATTTTCTATTAAGTTTTTTTAATAAAGCATTTACAGTGAATGCCACCTCATTTCATTGAGACTGTGGGGTTGATTTACTTGGGCGGGGTTCACATTTATGCGATTCCACAGCGTTGCGGTTCACATCACATGCGATGTCTGTGTGATGCGAATTCAATTTAGCTATGCAGTTTGGCTGAAATTTGTATCGCATTTGCACCAAATTTTTTATATTTTTTTTTGGTCCGCACTGGAATCGGATCTCATGGGTGTTCAGACCCATGTGATCCAATTCTACAGTTCCGACTGCATTCTGCAAACCAATTTAGGGGTGTCATTAACTTTATATTGACACACCTGTGGCGGTTAGCAGATGTCAGTGAACTGCCTGTGAGTCAAATGCGATGTGGAAACTAGATGTCGGCCGATATTTGGTGTTTTTTTTTAATTAATCAGCATCGGCCGATTTTGCTGGGAAAGAAATCTGATATTTCAGCGCGATTAAACTTCAGCGCGACTTGCTAAAAAGCTTCTGTAATAGAAGTCAATGCAAGTTGCCTGAGAAGTTTCCCCTGGAAGCGACTTCTCCCTCCTGAGCAGCCTGTCAAGTCGGAGATAAGAATACCATTTTTTTTAACTTCAATGAACTGAACTCCATGTAGGACAGTTCTCAGTTTAACCATTTAAAGACTAAGGCCCCTTTCACACGGACGGATAGAATGGTGCTTTTAGCTGTGGATTTTCTATTTTTTTACCGCAGCTAAAAGCACACAATGCTTTCCTATGGCCCCATTCACACAGAGTTCAGCTGCGATTTAGTTGCATGCGGTTTGGTGCGAATAGAAAAAATAGAATTGAATGCGTCAAGGAGCGATTTAGCGCCGCTATATGCACATAACCGCAGGTAATCGCAGTCTTTTGTGTCAACTGCGGATAGCAGCGTGAGGGAAAAAAAAGAACAGTAAGCGCATAATAATTAAAAAAATAAAAAGGGAATTTCACAGAACATTTACCTGCTTTTAACTGCGGCAAAACAGCCGTCCGTGTGAAAGGCGCCCTAATTCTTTTTTAAAACTTGTTGCTTACAAGTAAAAATCCTGTATTTTCTGCTAGAAAATCACGTAGAACCCCCAAACATTATATCTATTTTTTTTTTTTTTAGCAGAGCCCCTAGGAAATAAAATGGCGATTGTTGCAATATTTTATGTCACACGGTATTTGCGCAGCGGTCTTTCAAAGGCATTTTTTGGGGAAAAAATACACTTTAACGAATAAAAAAAAAACGAAACAGTACAGAAAAAAATATATATATTTCAGAATCCTCACACCCCCCCCCCCCCACGGTGTCACATTTGGTACCTTTCAGGGGGGAGAAGGGAGCAGATACCTGTGTAATCCAGGTATTTGCTCCCTCTTCCAGGCATAGATCACCGTGGTGACCTACGCCACATCTGGAGCTTACTCCGCTCCCCACTGTCTTCTGGGAGACGCACAGGTCCCAGAAGACAGCAGGGACCAGTGGGATCGCGCAGCGCGACTTGCGCATGCACAGTAGGGAACCAGGAAGTGAAGCTGCAAGGCTTCACTTCCTGATTCCCTTACCGAAGATGGCGGCAGCAGCAGCCCTTGAGAGATCGACTTCAGGTGCCAACATCACGTGCGCCCAGGACAGATAAGTATTTGTAGCTGCTGACTTGACTTTTTTTCCAGTGAACTCCGCTGCTTTCACACTGGACTGTCATTCTAGTGGCGTTATTTGACTGCTAGCGGGGCGCTTGTATCCCAGCTAGCGGGCTGATGAAGGGGTTAAATGCTCTTGTGTAGGGCCACTGCAGAAGCGATTTGCAGGCTCTTCGGCAGCAGATCCATTCATTTCGATGGGCAGGAGTGGTGGAGGAGCGGTATACACCGCTCTAAAGATGCTGCTTGCAGAACTTTTTTCACACTGAGACTGCACGGGCTTTCACACTGAGACTGCAGGGGAGCCATTTTTGCAGGCACTTTATGGGCACTATTTTTAGCCCAAAAGCGCCTGAAAAATGCCCCAGTGTGAAAGGGGTCTAACTGTTAGATTTTATGAGATGAAGGGGGGGGGGGGTGGAATAAAAAATCGGCCCAAAAAAAATCGGCATCATATATCGGCCAACGGCCGCCGTAATTTCTAAATATCTGCATCGGCCAGAGAAAAACCCAAATCGGTCGACCTCTAGTGGAAACCCGCACAGGAATTGCTCTGGATCCCCCACTGCACCAGTGTGAACCGAGACTAAAAACAGGAGAGTGCAAAATCTGGTGCAGCGTGTGTGCGTGTGTGTGTGTGTGTGTGTTAGCCAATCAGCTTCTAACTTAATCTTTGAAAAAAAACAAACTGAAGCTGATTGGTTTCTATGCAGAGCTGCACAGATTTTGCATGCTCTAGTTTTGTAAATCAACCCACTGCCTCTTGCTAGGGCTCAATTCATGCATCTTGTAAATGCATGCAAAAATTGCATTGCTAACCGCAAATGCGGTTAAAGTGTGCAAAACTCCAAATGGCAAAAAGCTACATGAGCTAATTTGTTACGTGTAGGAAAGCTCATTGAAAGGAATGGACTGCCCTATGAGAACACGCATATAAACGCAGCACGAGTCACCAGTTAGATATTGATCAACCTTGCATTAGAAATTCATAGTGTGTTCTCACTGAAATTGCAGTTTCCCATTATGCATGTGTGAGTGAAAATATATACAGTAATTCATTTATTATGTATTTTACAGGGATATTCTTCCACAATGGCTTCTGCTGTGGCAAGTATGGTGCCCACTACTGCTTCCCGCTTTGCTCTGCTGAAAGTAGACAGCAGCAGCGACTCTGATTCGGAGAAGTCTAAAGTATCACGTGGAGCTGGGAAATCGCGAAACGCATCTGCTACAAGTAGTAAAAGCATAGCAAATGAGAAAAAGAAGGAAAAACGTAGAAAGAAGAAAGAACAGCAACAAAGCGAGGCTAATGAGGCAATTACATCTTTGTGCTGAAATACTATACATCTGTATCTGGGATGGTCTTAATTTACCCTATCATCCAGATTTTATTTTTTTTAGAAAATAATTGCATTCTACTTGATTTTATTGTTCTAAATTGGTTTATAGCGCTTTTTCTATAGCTCCTTGTTGCCTCTCTGGGGTAGGCAGTGAAGGCGAATCGCGGGAGGGGGTTAACTATTCCGGTTTCTAAAACAATTGAAGGTGTGTGTGGGTGCTTTTTGTTTTTTGTTTTTCTCACCATCTTGCAAATTAAACCTTATTACCTTGACCATTAAGCCACAAACAAAGGTATAAACTGTTCAGTACTTTTTATATTGGGTAATTCAATTTTACATTATGTTGGGTTATATTTTTTTTTTCAATAAGTTTATTTTAATTCCATCCTCCATTTTTATACACGCAAAGATTAGACACAACCTTACAGATACTGCTCATTAATTTGAACTTTAATCCGTTTGCATTTTTTTAAGGTTGGCTGGTATCATTTGAGCATCAAACTATTTACATAATCAGTTTGCCTATTAAAGCGGGAGTTCACCCTAAAAAAAATGTTTTAACATTAGATTGATGCTCATTTTGTCAAGGGGAATCGGGTAGTTTTTTTTTAAAAACGAAGCAGTACTTACCATTTTAGAGAGCGATCTTCTCCGCCGCTTCCGTGTATGGTGTTCGGGACTGGGCGTTCCTACTTGATTGACAGGCTTCCGACGTTTGCATCTATCGCGTCACGAGTAGCCGAAAGAAGCCGAACGTCGGTGCGGCTCTATACGGCTCCTGCGCACCGACGTTCGGCTACTTTCGGAAAATCGTGACACGATAGATGCGACCGTCGGAAGACTGTCAATCAAGAAGGAACGCCCAGTCCCGCAGCCCATACCCGGAAGCGGCAGAGAAGATGTATCTCTAAAACGGTAAGTACGGCTTTGATTTAAAAAAAACTACCCAATTCCCCTTGACAAAACGAGCATGAATCTAATCTTAAAAATTGTCATTTCCGGGTGAACCTCCACTTTGAGTAAAGTTGGTATTATATGAGCATTAGCCTATTCAGATTTTTTGTAATTTTATTTATTCATGGTCACTTACTGTCCAATGCTCTATTAATAGTTAAGGAAACTGGCATTCAAGAAGATTCCCCAAAAACCCTCTCATGGTACTGGTGGGTCCCAGCAGGAATCTGTGCCGCAGAGTACAGCTAAAGAGGCTCCTCAAGAAGACTGGCAGCAGTGGCGACAGAGAGATGAACAGGTTTGTGTATTTTCTATGCCTATTTGAACATTCATTACATGGTAGTGAGTCATTGGGGGTTATGCTTTAAATTGTGTACTAGATTTCACAAAGGCCCCAAATAGATACTTGCTTATGTAAATTATTCTAGCGACACACAAGGTCTTTCTCTCTGCTTACTTAGTGCCAGTAATTATTTTATTAAAATAACTTGAGCAGGAGGAGTAGAGGGAGATAAATGCAATGTGGAAATTTTTCCATGGCTACTGTTCATTAAGGTTTTAGAATAGCCCCTTCAGTACTGGCTACTGTCTTTTTTTTCACCAGTTATTGTTCCCATTGAATGTGTGTGTGTGTGTGTGTGTGTGTGTGTGTGCGCGCACACATCTATATAATCTCAAATGCTAAATCCTAATATAATTCTATAAATAACATATTTTACATTGCTGGCTGCTTGTTCAATATACTAATATTACTTGACTTTCAATAATAATTGCCAATACTTGGCTGATACGTCCTTGAAGTTGACTTCAGGGGGGACTTTTAAGAACATTAAAGCGAAGGCCAGCCTTTCTGTGACTTTGACTTAAAATAGTTAGAGGAGTTCCAGGCTTTTTATGTTAAGTCAACCGCTACAAAAATTGTAGCTGCTGACTTTTAATAAACAGACACTTGCCTGTTCCACGGTCCAGCAATGCGGGCGCCCAGGGCGTTGCTCTGCTCCCCCTCCTCTCCGCAGACGACTTCATTGCCACTATTGGCACCCGGCCGTGACAGCTTTCTGCTTCACGGCCGGGCACCTACCGCACATGCGCGAGTTGCGCTGTGCCCTCGGATTGGACAGGCGATCTTCTGGGACCTGTCACGTGTCACAGGAGATCGCCTAGAGGGAGGGGCCACCTAGGTGGAGAGGAGTCACGGCCTAGGCAGAAGGAGGAAGTGGGACAGGAAGTCATTTCATTTGGACCAGCTTGGCCAAAAAAAAAAAAATGATTTTTCTCTTCCGTTCATGGACGGACACAGCAGCCTTTGACCTTGGGTATTATATCCTTCCTTCCAGGAGAGACTAGGCAGAAAACAGCACTTTAAGTGTTAAAACCCTTTCCTCAGTACAGCTCCTCCCAGGGGGCGTGGTCCCTCGGGTATAACCCACTCTCTGACAAGGCAGCCCCAGTTTTTTTTCTGCCTAGTGTCAGGAGTAGATATTTACTCAAATTTTTTTTCACTTTTTTTTTTTTTTTTTTGTTCCTGCATTTTTGAATTCTGAGATTCTACTATCAACTGCCGACTGGGTGACAGGCTGGATCTCGATCCTTGTAGTCCCCCCATGCTCGGCCATCGAGCGTGTGCCAGCCCTCAGCTCAGCTCTGGGTCGTCCACAACATGCCCCGTTGCTCCAGGGGTGGCCGGGGAACTACATGTTCCATTGCACACATATGACCGGTCTCTATGGCTTTGTCACAGTGTGTCTGGCCGACAGCCATGCCGTTTAGCGGACGTTGGTTCTGTCCGGAATGACTCCAGCCGGTGACGCAGGACGGGTAAGTAGTGGCCCCTTGCCCTGGCAAGGTGGTATGGCTGGTGCTTCCCTGGGGAGGTCGAATGAGGGTCCGCCCTCCTTCCCCATGCTGGGTGGCGGCTGTAAGGGGGGGGGGGGGCCCTCCTGGGTTTTCTGTCACTACCGGGGACCGTGTACTGTGAGGTGCTGTTTTTTTTGTTGGGGGAGTTGCTGTATGTGCTGGGCTGTGTCTTTCTGCTGTGTCACTGTGTTAAAACGCGTGTATGGCCGCCATTTTGCAGCGGACGCGGTTTACATAGGTCGGCGCCCATTTTCTTGTGGCCCGCATACTGTTTTTTTTTTCCTGCGTACGGCGGCCATCTTGGGAAAGTCTTTGGCCTCTAGTGCCTGAAATAGCACAGCAAAAGCCAGCAAATCACTTCCTGAGGGACAGCGCAGCCAGCACTTCCCAGCGCTTCAGCTAACACTACAACCGGGCGGGTGGTGAGTTCCCTGGGGGCCCCCTGCTCTGACCGGTGGGTGTCTGCCTTGCAGTGCTAAGGAGGCATAAGCAGTGGGTCAACATGGAAGACGCTCCATTTGAGGAAGAGGCTTCTACTCCAACCATGCCTGAGTTAACCCTTAGTGCCCCTGCCGCCTCTGTAGAGGCGATGACGGCGGTCCTTAAGGCGTTTCTCGCCAGGATTGAAGCGACAAGTGGCCAGAAGGGGGGTAAAAAGCGCCCCCTCCTTGCGCCTGCTTCTGGGGATGTCTCTGACACAGAATCAGGCCCTGCTATTGCGTCTGGCTCTGGTTCTGTCATGTCAGATGATGCAGGCTTAGCCCATGCGGACAGTGAGGATGACTCTGCTTCTGGGTCAGCGCATGATAAGGAATTTGTTGGAGCTCTTATCACTGTGGTGTGGGATACTCAAAAACTTGAGGATTTGGCAGAATGGGATAAGCCGCAGAAAGTTTTTGCTGTTCCAAAATACTTTGCGACCCGTTATCCCTTTGAGGAGGACTTTTTAAAAAAAGTGGGTCTCTCCTTCGTCAGTGGACCCCCCTGTGTCCAGACTGAGTAAAGCCACCACGTTGCCTGTGGAAGGGGATCCCGCCTTTAAGGACCTTGCAGATAGAGCGGGCCACAGCCTCCGCTCTCCTCTTTTCACAGTAGTGGGTTCGGCAGTGAGACCGGTTTTGGCCGGGGCTCTGGTGTCGCAGACACTTACCGAAGGGGCAAAGGTCTTTTTACAGGAGCTGGAGGAGCAGTATGCTTCTGAGACCTGTGTAGACCTGGCTGAACAGTTGGTTCAGGGCCTGAATTTTGTCTGTGAGTCGGCCCTGGATATGCTCCCTTTGCTCTCCAGGGCCTCCGCCTACGCGGTGGTACTATGTCGCCTTTTGTGGCTGAAGTGTTGGTCGGCGGACCAGTCCTCAAAGAAGGCTTTAATTGATTGACCCTTTAAGTGTGAACGGCTTTTTGGGGCGTCCCTGGATGACATCATAAAGGATGCCACAGGTGGCAAGAGCACACTGCTCCCACAGTCTGGGAAGGGCAAGGAGCCTTGCGGTAAGCAAGGGCCCTCCTTTACTACCCCCAAGCGTTTTTTCCCTTCCCGTCTTTCAGGACAGCCCACAATTGAGAGATACTCCTCCTCTTCCTCTAGGAAACACTGCGCCAGCCCATAAATTTCTTACTTCCCCCTGCCAGACCTCAGTATTAGTGTTTCCTCCGGTGGGGAGACACTGTGCACGGGAACCTAGGCCTATTCAGTCAGGGGACTGAGGCCATTTTTTGTTACCTTAAGAAAGCAGAGGCTTTCAGGTGAATCTCGGTGCAGTGCAGGCCCACCATTAGCCACCCCATCCACGCTGAGCGCGGCTGCTGGTTGCGGCGGACCCCTATCGCGTCTATAGGGGCGCAGCGAGGGAGACATCGAGGCTCGCCCTGTACTACAGGCCGCAAATTTTTTTGAACCTAGCGGGTCGGACGGCGGGTGACGTCATTTCCGGCGTAGAGCGGATGTCTCCCCTTTGAACCGCGACTTCCGGGTCACGGTGCTGATAGGAGGTCCGGGCGGACGCTGGAGGGAGTCGGATCTCGCACAGGCGAAGAGAAGCTCTTCAGCAAGCAGCCACCTGCGGTCATGTCGGCAGCATCTCCAGAGCCAGCCCTGACAACTGACGCTACCTCCAGCGAGCCTAAGGTAAGAGTACCCTAGGGAGGGGCGCTCTCTAGCTTAGGCTTGCCTCTCCATGTAGGGTTCAATGCATGGGGAGGCAAGCCCCCCCTGGGTGGCCAGGGGAGGGGGAGTCCTTAGTCCCAGGGTTTATAGGGGGCTAGGTGCACTCCCAGGGTTGTAACCAAGTTTATGTTTTTTTAAAACTGTTGTTTTTCTGCCCTTTCTGTATTTCAGAAGGCCATTGAAAAAACGGGTGGTGGAAGGCATAGCTCAAAAAGAAAGTGTGCCTCCTGTAGAGATGTCCTCCCAGAATCATGGACTAAGGTCCTGTGTAGGGATTGTATTCAATCCTTAGTCAGGGAAAGTGAATTAGAACAGGAATCAGGACTCGCAGCCTCTGTAAAAGAGCTGTCGTCCACTTTCTCCTCATTTAAATCCCTGTTTGAGAGGTTACAGCCTCTGGCTGTCCCCACCCAGGTTACAACCCAGCCACAGGCTCAGGGCCCTGCTCCTGTCATACCCATTGCAGCAGTTATGGCAGACGTTTCCGCAGGCCCTTCCCAAGAGGAACCGGTTCTTCCGGATAGTGCCACCTCTGATTCTCAAGAGGGATCAGATGGAGAGGACCAGGACGGGGAGTCCAGGAAGCCCTCTAGGTACAAGTTGTCGCTGGATGAGGTAGAGGACCTCTTAGGGGCAGTTTACACAACCCTTGGTATCCAAACCGACAAGAAACCTCTTACCCTCCATGATCGAATGTACAGAGGTCTGGAGGAACAAGAGAAAAGGGTCTTTCCAGTACATGAAATACTGGTTGAGACCATTAAGAAGGAATGGCAGGATCCTGAAAGGAAACACTTTTTTTCCAGATCTCCTAAAGAGGAGATTCCCCTTCTCAGAGGATCCTTCATCTGTTTGGAACAAAAGCCCCAAATTAGACGCCGCCCTCTCCCAAGTGTCCAGAAACACAGATTTGGCGTTTGAGGACATGGGGGTTTTGTCCGATGTCATGGACAAAAGAATGGATTCCCTATTAAAGAAAACTTGGGACTCTACTATCGGGAATCTGAAACCAGAACTTGCCGTCACGGTAATGGCCCGCAATCTGGAACATTGGCTCTCTAAGATTCAGGAGCATATTGAAGCTGGTACGGAAAAGGAAACTATTCTAGCCTCCTTCCCTACTATCCTGCGAGGAGTCGCTTATATAGCGGATGCCTCGGCGGAGTCAGTCCGCATGTCTGCCAGATCGGCTGCTCTGGCTAACTCGGCCAGAAGGGCCCTCTGGCTCAAAACTTGGACTGGCGACAGCGCCTCTAAATCCAAGTTGTGTGGTATTCCCTTCACAGGTGACCTGCTTTTTGGCCCAGGCCTTGAAGCAGTGCTAGAGTGCACGGCGGACAAAAAGAAGGCCTTTCCTCCTAAAAGAAAAGCCTTGGTACAGGCAGGAAGGGGGTTTCGTCCGCAAAAACATAAAGGGGCGGCCAAACCGGCAGGGCAAAAGAGGGTTTGGACCCCCAAGGGCAGAGGTGGAGCGATTTTTCACCCTCCTGTCCAGCCCCCTAAGAACACATGACTCTCTAGTCAGGGTGGGAGGAAGACTGGGGACCTTTCTCCCACAATGGGAATCAATTTCCCCAAACCAGTTTGTCCTGGCGGTCATAAGAGGGGGATACCGACTGGAATTTTCATCGCCTCCCCCCCAGAGATACCTAATCACCCAACTACCCAGAGACAAGGAGAAATCCGAAGCCTTGTTGGGAGCTCTAAGGGAGCTGGAGGATCAGAGTGTTATCCTCAGAGTTCCAAGGGCAGAGGAAGGAAGGGGATTTTATTCACATATCTTTGTGGTAAAAAAGCCCTCAGGGAAATACAGGTTAATTCTAAATCTAAAACCTCTGAACAAATCCATTTCATACAAGAAGTTTCGCATGGAATCGATTTACACAATCAGAGCCCTCCTTCCCCACAATTGTTTCATGGTATCTCTGGACCTCAGGGACGCATACTTGCACGTTCCGATCGCAGAGAGTTCTCAGAAATATCTGCGATTGGCCGTGGACCTAGAGGGAACGATTGTACACCTGCAGTTCCAGGCTCTGCCATTCGGGCTATCCTCCTCACCCCGGATTTTTACCAAAATCCTGGCAGAACCCATAGCGTTTCTGCGGCTTCAGGGGGTCTCCATCATAGCTTATCTGGATGACCTGCTTCTTTTCGCAGCCTCCCCAGAGCAGCTATCCAGGGACCTGGAAGTGACCAAGAAGGTTCTGACGGACCTAGGGTGGTTGCTGAACTTAGAAAAGTCCAGTTTAAATCCATCACAACGGATCACATACCTGGGGTACCTGCTGGATTCTACTCTCTCAAGAGTGTTCCTCCCGGGGGAGAATGTCAAGAAGTTGGACAGAGCAGTGGCTTCCCGCCAAAACAATCAAGTGTCGCTAAGGTCCCTGATGTCAACGCTAGGTCTGTTGACATCTGCCCTCCCAGCTGTGCAGTGGGCAGGTCTTCACTTTCGCCCCCTGCAGGCCTTCCTGCTAAAGGTCTGGGATCACAGCCTAGAAACCCTAGACTCCTTAGTTCAGGTACCACTTCAGGTAAAGAGATCCCTCTGGTGGTGGAGGAAGGCCACCAACGTAACCCAGGGACGTTTGTGGATTATCCCGCTGTCTCGGGTAGTGACCACAGACGCAAGCGGCAAAGGCTGGGGAGCACACCTGGGATCCCTTCCAGCTCGGGGTACCTGGGGTCACCAGGATCTGAAAAGATCTTCCAATTGGAAGGAGCTGAGGGCAGTGGGCCTAGCCCTCAGGTTTTTTCAGGAAGAACTCCAGGGGCACCACGTTCAGGTGAGGTCGGACAATTCGTCGGCCGTAGCCTACTTAAACAAGCAGGGCGGCACGAGAAGCGAAAGTTTGTCGGCCCTGGCAGCAGAGATTCTGGGCTGGGCTGAAATCCACACCCTTTCCCTTTCAGCAGTCTTTCTGAGGGGGGAAAGAAATGTGACAGCAGACTTCCTCAGTCGAAGGCAACTGAGGGAGGGCGAGTGGACCCTCAACCAGGAGGTCTTTCATCTCTTGAACAAGAGATGGGGAATTCTGAAGGTGGACCTCTTTGCCTCAAGAGAAAATGCGAAGACCCCCCTTTTCTTCTCCCTGAACAGGGGAGAAGGAGTACGGGGGGTGGATGCCCTGTCCAAAAGCTGGAAGTTCGGAAGATGCTATGCATTCCCACCTCCGGTACTTTTGCCAGCAGTTCTGAGAAAATTCCAATCAGAGCACACCTCTCTAGTCCTGGTAGCTCCTTACTGGCCCAAGAGGGCATGGTTCTCAGTCCTCAGTTAGCGGCAGAACCACCCTTTTTTCTACCTCTATGAGAGGATCTTCTATCACAGGGCCCAGTCCTCTGCCCACAAGGCTAGCGGCGTGGCTACTGAAGAAGCCATACTAAGATCCAAGGGGTTTTCCGAAGGTTTAATTGCCACCCTCCTTAATAGTAGAAAGGAGACCCGCAAAATTTACAAGAAGGTTTGGCTTTGTTTCAACGAATGGTGTGTAAATTGCCCCTGTTCTGTACAGAGCCCCATGGCTGTCTTAGAATTTCTTCAGTGTGGGGCAGATAAGGGTCTTTCAGTTAGCACCCTTAAAGGACAGGTTTTGGCACTTACTGTGTATTTAGAAAAACCTCTGGCCACCAATCCCTGGGTAGTCAGGTTCTTTAGAGCACTAACCAGACAGAGACCGGCTCGAGGTCCACCCTTCCCCAGTTGGGACCTGTCTCTGGTGTTGCGTACCCTGACGGGTACTCCCTTTGAGCCCTTAGACAATTGTTCTCTAAGGGATTTAACCTTAAAAACAGCATTTTTGGTTGCAGTGACCACTGCTAGGAGGGTCAGCGAGTTAGAAGCCCTATCGATCAGACCCCCTTTTTGTGTTATTTTTCCGGATCGGGTCGTTTTTAAGACCGATCCAGCCTTTCTTCCTAAAGTGACTTCAAAGTTTCACAGGAGTCGAGATATAGTTTTACCCTCTTTTTGTTCCAACCCTTCGGGGGAAAGGGAACGTCGTTTCAGTACGTTAGATGTTAGAAGTATCCTACATTACTTAGAGGTGACTAAACCGTTTAGAAGGTCAGACTCACTATTTGTTTTATTTTCTGGAACCAGGAAGGGATGCAAAGCGTCTAGGCGCACTATTGCCAGGTAGCTAAGACTAAGAATTGGGCAAGCATACACTTTGGCTGGTAGGGAGATCCCTACAGGAATAAAGGCACACTCTACTCGAGCGTTGGCAACTTCTCAAGCAGAAAGAGCTGGAGCAACGCCGGAACAGATTTGCAGAGCAGCAACATGGTCCAGCTACACCACCTTTGTTAAACACTACAGGGTGGACCTGGTTTCGGCAGGTGAGCAAGCCTTTGGGCGAAAGGTTTTGCAAGCCATAGTCCCACCCTAGTTGGTAAGTTCTCGATTATCCTCTCAATTGTGGGCTGTCCTGAAAGACGGGAAGGGAAAAATAGAGTTACGCTTACCGGTAACGTCTTTTCCAGTAGTCTTTCAGGACAGCCCTGGGTACCCACCCGAATAGAGGAAGTCTGATTTCAAGACCAGGACATGATGTTGATATGTAATAGTATGTTATTAACATGTTCTTGTGTCTCCCCAGCTGACCGGAGGTGCTCGTATAAAAACTGAGGTCTGGCAGGGGAAGTAAGAAATTTATGGGCTGGCGCAGTGTTTCCTAGAGGAAGAGGAGGAGTATCTCTCAATTGTGGGCTGTCCTGAAAGACTACTGGAAAAGACGTTACCGGTAAGCGTAACTCTATTTTTTCGCCCGCCCAGTGCGGCAGGAAAAAGTTTTCAAGGTGCTAAGACTCTCGCTGCAGGGCAGAAGTGCACCTGGTGCCGCAAGCCTGCGGACAAACCTGCTTCCGCATGAAGGTCTGCCCCCGCCAGTGTCTCGGGTGGGGGGCCGGCTTCGCGGCTCGGTGGAGGTCTCTTTCCGACCGCTGGGTTTGCGAGGTGGTTTCCTCGGGGTACAAGATAGAGTTTCTCTCTTGTCCACCAAACAGATTTTTTTTCCTTCCAACCTTCAGCTTCCTCCGGATCACCGGAAGGATCTGTCAGGGGCTGTCCAGGATCTACTGGTCAGGGGAGTGATTGTGCCGGTTCCCTCGATGGAGTAAAACCCCTGATACCGTTCCAATCTGTTTGTAGTCCCCAAGAAGGAAGGGGTCCGTCCAATCCTGGACCTCAAGGCCCTCAATTGTTTTGTCAAAGTGCAAAAATTCAGGATGGAGTCGATTCGCTCGGTAGTGGCAGCGCTCCATCAGGGGGACTTTATGGCATCCTTGGACATCATGGACGCATACCTACATGTTCCCATATGCACAAAGCACCAGAGATTTCTGCGCTTTGCGATTGGAGACGACCACTTTCAATTTGTGGCCCTCCCGTTCGGCCTGGCCTGGGCACCACGGGTCTTCACCAAGGTGCTCGCCCTGCTGAGGCAGCACGGGATCGCTATCGTAGGATACCTGGACGACCTTCTCCTGAGAGCTTCCTCAAGCTCAGTTAGAAGAGGATGTGTCCATCACGTGTCAGACTCTCTGAGAGTTCGGCTGGCTTCTGAATATCCAGAAGTCGGTGTTGGTACCGTCTCAGCGGCTGGAATACCTGGGGCTAGTCCTGGATTCCTCGGAGGCGAGAGTTTCTCCCAACGGAGAAACTTCAGACACTACAATCTGCGGTGCAGCGGTTGTCAACCCAGAAGTGGTCATCTCTTCGATTCTGCATGAGGGTTCTGGGTCTGATGGTGGCCTCTTTCGAGGCAGTCCCGTATGCCCAATTCCACACCCGGGTGCTACAGATGGAAATTCTGTCTCGATGGGACAAGCTCCCTTTGTCTCTGAATTACCAGATTCGGATGAGTCAACTGGTCAAGTCCTCCCTGGTGTGGTGGCTGACGTCTCCGGTCCCTCGGACCGGGAAGTCGTTTCTGCCGTGCCATTGGACAGTGGTCACGACGGATGCCAGCCTCTCTGGTTGGGGGGGGGGGGTTTGGGGCACCCAGTCAGCCCAGGGGCGCTGGACTCGGGAGTCCCGCCTTCCAATCGATGTACTGGAGCTCCGAGCAATCAAGTTGTGCCTTGCCAGGTGGTCCCTGGATCTGCAGGACTGTCTGGTCAGGATCCAGGCCGTGGCGTACGTCGATCATCAGGGAGGCACACGGAGCTCAGCTGCAGTGATGGAAGTCGCGCACATCCTTCGGTGGGCCGAAAGGTCCGTTCCGGCTCTGTCCATCCCGGGAGTACAGAATTGGCAAGCCGACTACCTAAGTCGCCAAACACTAGACCAAGGAGAGTGGTCACTTCACCCGGAGGTGTTTCAGAGTCTGTGCCGAAGGTGGGGCACTCCAGACGTGGACCTCCTGGCGTCCTGTCTCAATCGGAAGGTGTCACGGTTCGTGGCCAGGTCAAAGGACGCGTTGGTGGCACCTTGGGGTCACTATCGCCTAATCTACGCCTTTCCTCCTCTGAAGCTTCTTCCTCGCCTGCTGCGCATTGTGGAAGCCGAGGGGATTCCAACAATCCTGATCACCCCGGATTGGCCACGCCGCTCTTGGTACGCGGACCTGGTGTGTCTGGTGGCAGACATCCCTTGGCGTCTACCCCTGAGAAGATCTTCTGTCGCGGGGTCCGATCTTCCACCCTGCTTTTACAGTCGCTGGCTTTAATGGCGTGGCAGTTGAGAGCCAGGTACTGAAGGACCGTGGCCTGTTGGGCTCGGTGATCTCTAACATGCTGCGTGCACGGAAGTCTACTTCACAAAAGATTTACCATCGTACGTAGAAGGCCTACATCTCTGTGTGAAGAGATGAAATGGCACCCCCGTACATACGTGGTGTCCCGGATTCTGCTGTTCTTACAGCGTGGAGTGGATCAGGCTCTCTCCTTGAGTACGGTTAAGAGTCAGATTTCGGCTCTAGCTGTTTACTTTCAGCGACCCTTGGCGGCGCACTCCCTGGTGCGTACATTTGTGCAGGGGGTCCGGCATGTGGCCCCTCCTGTGCGTCCTCCACTGCCCCCATGGGACCTGAATTTAGTCCTCTCGGTGCTTCAAGACGCTCCCTTTGAGGTCATTCGAAAGATCCCTTTGTTGAGTCTATCACAGAAGGTGGTTTTTCTGGTAGAAATTGCCTCAGTCAGACGGGTTTCTGAACTGGCGGTCTTATCCTGCAAGGCTCCCTACTCGGTCATCCACAAGGATAAGGTGGTGCTGCGGCCGCAGCCGTCTTTTCTCCCAAAGGTCGTTTCGGCTTTTCACATTGAGGACATTGTTTTACCATCCTTATGTCCTCGGCCGAAAAACCCGAAGGAGGCCACTTTGCATTCCCTGGATGTGGTTCGAGCCCTACGGGTGTACTTATCTGCTACGGCTCCGTTCCGGAAGTCGGACTCACTGTTCGTGTCGGTGTCTGGTCCTGAAAAAGGTCTGGCGGTCTTGTCGCCCACCATTTCTAGGTGGATCAGACAGGTTGTGCTTCAGGCCTATGCCCTGAAGGGGCGGGCGCCTCCCTTTCAGGTTACGGCGCATTCGACCAGGGCGATCGGTGCCTCTTGGGCTTTCCGTCATCAAGCGTCTGTGTTACATGTGTGTAAGGCAGCGACCTGGTCGTCAATCCACACCACCTCAAAATTTTACAAGGTGGATGTGAGTGCATCTTCGGATGCCTCCTTCGGCCGCAAGGTGTTACAGGCGGCAGTTTAAGGTTGGAGTTCCTCCGTTGAGAAACTCCGGTTTTGTTTGGGGTGTAGCTTGGTTTGCTGTGTTTTCCCACCCCTCTAATTTTTTTGACACTGCTTGGGGACGTCCCTAAGGTCAAAGGCTGCTGTGTCCGTCCATGAACGGAAGAGAAAATAGGATTTTTGTACTCACCGTAAAATCCATTCCTCTGAGTTCATGGACGGACACGGCACCCACCCCTCCTTTTGTTTGTACTGCTTGTTACGAACTGGAGCTGCTGAGTCAGAGAGTGGGTTATACCCGAGGGACCACGCCCCCTGGGAGGAGCTGTACTGAGGAAAGTGTTTTAACACTTAAAGTGCTGTTTTCTGCCTAGTCTCTCCTGGAAGGAAGGATATAATGCCCAAGGTCAAAGGCTGCTGTGTCCGTCCATGAACTCGGATAAATGGATTTTACGGTGAGTACAAAAATCCTATTTTTTATTTTACTGATGCGCCTGCTGTCAGCACTGTATAAAACTCTATGCATCGGCTACAAACCGTATAGCGTTTTGTGTTCTGGCAGCCATCAGTGACTTCCAGAACACAATCAAATCAAGCTGGATGTTTAGCCATTCGCTGGTAGCTCTGTATTCTATGAATGAATGCAAGGCTTTACATGAATGGGTGAGGTAGAGATCTCATGAAGTCATCTGCCCGCTTTTACACCACCTCCTTTTAAAAGCTTGTATTCAGTGTCCAAATTTTGCTGCCTCAACCTCTGCAACATCTCCAAAATACACCCCCTTCATAACCAATGACCCCAAAAAACTCCTAGTTCACTCCCTGGTTATCTCTCACCTCCACTACTGCAACTCCCTCCTCATGAGATTGCCTTTTTACATAGGGTACCCCCCCACTTCAGTCCATCAAAAATGTTTGGTGTCAGGCTCATCCACCGTACCAACCATTTAGTGTCTGTTACCCCTCCGTCAATGCCTCCACTGGCTTTCACTCACCCAAAAAACTCGGCCTCCAAATTAGTCACTAACCTAGTCTCAAAATACCAACCTACTTGTTCCCTTAGTTCCTCCCAAGACCCCCTGCTCTCTAGTTTCCTCGTCATCACCTCCCATGCTCTTCTCCAGGACTTTTCCCAAGCCTCTACTATCCTATGGAACTCCCTACCCCATTCTATCCGACTATCTCCTTCTCTGTTTTGCTTTTTAGACTATCCCTGAAAACCCTTTTCTTCAGAGAAGCTTATTCTGCCCCTACCTAACAACTGTACTTTTATTTTCTCCATCGGATCATCATCCACAGTTATTACCCTTTTTGTATCACTTGACTCTCCCTCCTTGATTGTAAGCTTTAATGAGCAGGGCCCTCTGATTCCTCCTGTATTGAATTGTATTGTAACTGTACGGTCTGCCCTCACGTTGTAAAGTGCTATATAAATCCTGTATAATGACTTATAAAGTAAAAAGGCTCCTGCGAATGGTTAAGCGTCGCTCGTCCCAACTCGTATTTTGTTCTTTCAGCAGACAGGAAGTCCCTGTACCCCTGCCGGAACACCGCTCTCTATCTACAATTTGTATATTGCTGACAGCTAGCGTAGCTATTCATAAAGGAAATTGTTTGTTTGGGCCTGCTTGGCCCAAACTATTTTAAGTGATTGCAAAGTTAGACCTTTATAGGGGTTGTAAAAACAGAAGGCTTTTTTTAATCTTGATGCATCAAGATTAAAAAAAACTTTTTTTGTGTAGCAGCACCCCCTAATTACTTACCTGAACCCCATCTCTCTCCAGCAAGGTCTACGAATGTCTAAGCCGTCTGGGCCCCTTCTCCTGATTGGCTGAGACACAGCAGCTGCGCCATTGGCTCCCGCAGCTGTCAATCGAAGTCGGTCAGCCAATCCGAGGAGAGGGGGTGGGGCCGGGTCAGGGCTCCGTATCTGAATGGACACACGGCGCTGTAACTTGGCTTAGGTGCCCCTATAACAAGCTGCTGACTGTGGGGGCACTCAACAGGAGGGAGGGGCCAGGAGCAGCTAAGAGGGACCCGAGAAGAGAAGGATCTGGGTTGCTCTGTCCAAAACCAACTACTCATGGCAGGTAAGTATAACATGTTTGTTGCTTTAAAAAAAGAAGAAAAAAAAAAAGACTTTACAGTCGCTTTAAGTATTGGGAGCTCTTGGTTTTTTATTGAGTCACAGCAGACATTAAGGTGTATCTAAAGGCAGAAAAGATGCATAGAAATTATACTTCATAAGGTCCCATGCACACTGGGCGTTTAGCCTTTCATACTTAATATTGTCGACTATTTCCTTTTTTTTTTTTTTTTCTAGCTTACATCTGATTTGTTTGAAGCAGATCTTGAAACAGCCTTAATCCAGAGTAAGCTAGAATATGAGGAACTGAAAAAGGTACTTTTTTTATTTTTTTTTTTTGTATTTATTTTTTAGGTGGGTTTTATTGTAAAATAGATTTTACTGTATGAGGAGAAAGAGATAAAATATTTAATTATACAGGTTTTAACTCTAAGGAGATGTGCATAGAGGACCAAGGTCGGCTTCCTGGTGCATTCATATCTAATGACCCTCTCTAGATCGGATTGCCCAATTTGCGTGTCGTTTGCTTTTATTTGGGCTTTAAACGCATGAGACAGTTGCATATAGCGAAATAGATGCGAGGGAGGCACATTGTTGTGGGATAATAGATGATTGAAGGTGTATAGCCGTGCCGGTGGTGAGGTCCGATATCAGTTTAATACCACATTTGGCCCATATTTTAGGGTCTGGTAGCGAGTAAAGATGGGATAAGGTAGGATTGTTCCATAGGGGGGCGTGTGGGGAGACTGCATTCTGTGGGAATCGCTCAAGTCCCAGTCCCGCCCTCCAGGCCCTCAGAGTCGTGTGCATGGAGGCGGTCAAATCGTACGGAGCCCTGGGACCCCGAAGTGGTAAATGTGTTAGGGCCTCCACAGACCCGACCACCGCTGCCTCCAGAACTGCCGCCGGGTTGGATGCATCCGGCACCAGCCACCAAACTGCAGTGACCAGCTGGGCTGCCAGAAATTATTTCTGACAGTCCGGAAAGCCAACCCCCCCCCCCCTGCGACACTGCACGCATCAGTGTGGACAATTTAAATCTAGGGTGGTTTGGGCCCCAGAGGAAGGAGGAGAATACTCTGTTCAGTTTCGTAAAAAAAAAATGAGCAAAGTATCCATTGTGGGGAATTACGGAATAGGTAGGTAAATTTAGGTATGATTTTTATTTTAATTAAGTTAATGCGGCCTAATGAGTATAGAGGAAGGTTCTGCCAGGCTTTTAGTTTGGCCTTAACTCCTTGGAACACCGGGTCCAGGTTTAGGGGGATAAAGCTGGACGCGTCCCTCGAGACCTGCACCCCCAAGTACACCATTTCGTCTACCCATTGCATTTGGAGATCTGGTGGGGCCAGTTGTTTTGCCTCAGGGTCAATAGCTAGCAATTGGGATTTTGTCCAGTTCACCCGTAATCCTGTTGGTTCAGAGAAATTCGACAATACTTGCAACGCTACTCTAAGGGAGAAGTCTGCGTCGTTCAGAAAGAGTAGGAGGTCATCTGCGTACAGAGCTACCCTTTCCTCCAGCCACGCTATTTTTAGTCCTTTTATGTGTGGTGAGACCCGCAGTGCCTCTGCCACCGGTTCCATAGCAATTGCGAACAATGTCGGAGAGAGAGGGCAGCCCTGCCTGGTACCCCTGAATAGCGGGAAGGGGCAGAGACGTCACCACCCAGTCTGATGGCCGCTTTTTGGGGATTTGTACATGGTTTGCAGCCAGGTGATAAAAACCAACGGAAATCCCATCCTCCGCAGAGTTTCCCAGATAAATTACCATTCAATCGAATGCCTTTTTAGATGTCGAAAGAGGCAACCGTTCTAGTGCCCACATTGTCATGTATAGCATGCAAGTTGGTGAATAGTCTGCGGAGGTTAATATCCGTTGATTTATAGGCCATGAACCCAGTCTGGTCCGTGTCTATAATGGAGGGCAGAAGTGGATTGAGTCTTAACAGTAATTGGTTTAGAAATCAATGTTGAGAAGTGCTATGGGCATGTATGAGGCGCACTGTTTGGGATCTTTATTGGGCTTAAGGATTAGAATAATGTGCGTGTCTGCCATGGAGGGTGGGAGCACTCCCCCCTCCAGACATTGGGTATACAGGTTTGCCAGCAGGGGGGCCAGGAGGTCCCCATGAGACCGGTAAAACTCGACCGGTAGACCGTCGGGGCCCGGGGCCTTCCCGGTTGCTAATGAGTGAATGATAACATGTACTTCCTCTGCCGTGATGGTACCTCTCCTCATCTGATAGCCACGCCAGAGCCAGGGGGTCCAGGAGAGGCGCCATCTCGCCAGGAACCATATCCAGAGGGAGTGTGGTACTGTATAGCGTCTAAAAGGTCTGGAACTCCCTTAGGATACCCTTCTGGGATGTAATAGACTCACCTGTAGGAGAAACCAGTTTGGGGATCAGGGTCATAGGGGTGTCGTTCTGGGACATCATTGCTAACAGTCTACCATTTCTATCCCCTTGCTCAAAGAATCTTTGTTTGGTGTGAAATAACCCTAAGCGAGTGACCTCAGTGAGGTGGAGTTGGAGATCTTTTTGTGGACTGAAGCCGTTCGAAATTGGAGACCGAGGGGTCAGACCCGTAATCGGCCATTGCCTCCTCCATCTCCCCCTCCAATCGTGTGGTGCTGGCTTGTTGATTTACCTTCACTGCCTTAATCGCTGACATATAGTGTCCTCTAGTGAACGCCTTGAAGGCATCCCATTCCTGTGGTAGGAGAGGATGACCCCGTGTTATGGTCCCAAAATTCATGCAGTGTTTGTGGAGTCTGCCCTCCTGATATGTCGTCATGGGAGATCCAGTGCGCCACATGGAGCCACTGCGTTTTTCTTGGGTCCGTATAGTAATCTTGAGGGGGGAGTGATCGGAAAGCCCGCTAGGCAGGTATTTGGCCTCCACTATGTCAGTTAACATAAGTTGATTTGCAAACGGGTAATCAATTCTGGAGGGGGTTTTATGAGGTTGAAAAACATGAGTATGCTTTAGTCCGGGGATGTACCCACCTCCACACCTCAGTAACCCCTGCCGAGTGTGTCCACCCCAGCAGGTCCCCAGTAGAGGACCACAATGGCGTGGGCCTGTCAAGATCAGGGGAGAGGGTGTTATTGAAGTCTCCTAGGATTAATAGTTTA
This sequence comes from Rana temporaria, assembly GCF_905171775.1. Lineage (NCBI taxonomy): Eukaryota > Metazoa > Chordata > Amphibia > Anura > Ranidae > Rana > Rana temporaria. The sequence goes on from NC_053489.1 coordinate 272,977,320, forward strand.
GCTGGACAGTACGGGGTAATCCTCTCAAATAGTGAACAGCACTTCCGGTTTGAAAGGTGGTGGGATATAAACTCCTACAATAATATACCTTTGCTGCCAGGCCGTCAGTACCACAATTACAAATCTGCCATGGGAGTCCGTATGGACCGTCTCAATTGCACACGGGAGGGATTTGTTTATCAGAATTGAGACCCCCCTGGCATATGAGGAATATGTGGCATGAAACGTTCTCTGAACCCAGGGCTTTTTCAAAGCCATCAGGTGGGTCTCCTGTAGGATCAGTATTTTAGGGTTGTGCGCCCTGACATACTGGAACATCAGTGCCCTTTTAAATTTGGAGTTGAGGCCTCTGACATTCCAGGATATCACCAACATCGTTCTCTGATTACGTGATGCCATGATCCCAGGGGAGAATCGCTAACTGCAGGGTAATTGAGTCCCACTTAATGAGCGTTTTTAGAGCCAGAGCCAACCACACATAACATATTGAAAACGGTACAACTTCCCAAGCACTGTGTTTTTCCTACTGGAACCCGACACCCCTCAAAAACACTGGGGGTGGACCGGGAGCCGGTCTATACCCAAAACTGCAAACATTGCCTACGTGAGGCTCAAAGTTCCAGGGAGGATCCCTGTTGGTTTCTGGCCTGTAACAGCAGGCGAGGGTGAGGGGACGTGTATCCTATCACATCCAGCGGAGGACCGGATTATCCATAGATGCACAGTGTCCTCGAGAGGGTGCGTTGAATTGTCTTGCTGTAGCTCCGATTTAACTAGGAACAAGTAAGATCAGGATAGAACTTTTGCCCCAGGTAGAGGGGTGAGCCGCTGCAAGACCCAGGGAACAACATGAGTCAGCCAGTGAGAGGCCAGCCTACCCCCCATATTGGGGGCACGCGTATAGGGCACTCGATCGGTCCTGTTAGTTGGTCACCAGGGTAAAGAAGGGTGTCGGACGACTGAGTAGAGGAGTCCCCCTGCGTGTCCCCCCTGTGGGAAAGCCGTGACGCCCCACCCGGCGTAATAGGGAGAATCAAACAAGCGGCTATGAAACATGAGCAAACGATCCTTGGAACAAAAAAAAACAGCCAGGATCGTAGGTTTGAAAAAGCACAGAGATTACTGAAAAGATAATAGCCAGGTATCAGCCTCTTCAGGTATTCAAAAAACTTCACTGAACTGCCAGCATGGAGTATTTGATGTCTCTCTCTCTGAGCCGTCGTCTGACATCATTGAAGGTTTTGCGGCGTCTTTGTAGATCTGCGGAAGAAGTCATGATAGAGATGCACCACTGTGTGCTCAAAGGGAAGGGTAGGATGATTGCGGGCCTCGCGGAGGATGCGGTCTCTGATTGAGAAACCTCACGAGAAAAGGGTCTTGGTGGGGCCCCAGGGGTGCCCCGGCCAGTTGGAACTCTGTGGGCCCTTTCCACCACGTAGGTCGGGGGGACCTCGTTCAGGTTAAAAAGTGTCTTAAAGGCCTCTGCAAACTCAGCAGGGTGATCCGCCCCCTCCGGGAGACCCAGAACCCTGACATTATTTCTCCAAAGGCGTTTTTCCACGTCATCAGACTTGGCCACCAGGGATTGAACGGTGCGCTGTAATTTGAGGAGGGCGTCGTCGTGACAGGCAGTGAGATCCTCCTGTGGTAGAGATACGTGACTGAGTCTCAGAAAGTCTGCCCCTGATTTTATCCAAGTCCGCCCTGATGAAGTTGCATTCCTCCACCAGGTGATCTATGTGGACCAGTAAGGAGGTTCTACTTTGTTCTATTGCAGGGAGGATAACATTGGTGTCGCTTGTTTGTGTTGGGGCCGAGGGGGGCGGAGAGGCCATCGGGTTTGCTTCTTGCTCCATTTCCACCGCTAGCTCTCTAAGTTGGTCAAGAATGACACTGGGTGGGCTGTGCGGGCACCTTTTTGGGCGCTGACTTGCCCTTTGGGGGCATGAGTAGGCGATCCAGGGATTTTCAGGCTAGAGTGCAGGGAGGTGGGTTTGCCCCTTTAAGAGCCTGGGAAGTGCAGATGGAGAGACTAGCAGGCAGGGATGATGCCACAGGTGGGTGAGGGAGGGATGGCCGACTGTTCCGCGGAGTGTGGAGGATGAAGGGGGCTCCGTAGGCCGCAAGATGGCGGCGGGCCTCGGGTATGTGGAGCCGGCCGTGGACTGAATGGTGACACAATCGTTCGGCTAGGCTCCAAAATTCAGGCTGGGGCTGAGGCAGGGGAAGTCTGTGGACTAGCAGGGCAGTTTTTAAGGCTCACCGGGGCTTGCTGTGAAGAGAATGGCAGCGGATAATGTCAGGATTTGCGGAGCTCATGGACAGCACGTCTACCTCTGTTTACATCCGGACACGCCCCCAAGAACATGACATCTTTACTGATATTTGGTGATGATCATATTAGAATGGGTCCTTTTTTGGGGGGGGGGGGGGTTATTTTAACATTTGTAATTTTATACATTTTATGTTTGTTCTACGTATTTTTTCTATGTCAAAGTGATTTAGGCTCTGTTTATATATGCGAATCGGATGTATTTTGAACATCTGATTTGCATAACATGGAAACCGGCAGCTTTCTCCAGGCAGCTGGTTCACATATGCGTAGCAGCTACGGTGCAGTTTTAATGAGTCCTACCTACATCTCAAATCTCCCACTTGTGAGGCATTTGCAAGTTTAAGTGGACGGATCATGCCCTAAAATACCTGGGCACCTATTTTCCTCAACTATTAAATCAAGTTTTCCAACTTCACTTTCCACACCTCCTTTCGGAGGTCCGGATGCTAATTAAAGTGGCAATCTGGCCTGTTCTCTTGGTTTGGCGGATGCAATATTTTAAATATGTCCATTCTACTCACATTTTTATCTTTTTTTTTCATGCCTTCCCGATGCATATACCTGCTTCCTTTTTCAAATGACTTAATGCTCTTTTGGTTCAATTTGTTTGGGCTGGAAAAAAAAAGTTTCCTGATGTTGCGTAAACGAAATGGCGGCTTAGTCCTACCCGTTCCAATAAAAAATTACCATGCTGCCTTGTCTGACTAATTGACTGGTGTTGGCACACCGATCTTAAACTTTGGCCACATATTGAACAGGGGCACAATTAAACTTTCCCCTTCGTTGTGCTTTGTGGATCTTTCCTCTTTTTTCTCCAGTCACATCCCACAATCGGCCCTACTCATTGCCTTCAATTGCTCCCTACTCTGTTTCCCAATGTGCGTTGTCTCCCCTGGAAAAATTGTTCTCTGATACAGATAGACAGATAAAGCACTCTTTCCTTGATGTATACCATAATAAATACCCCAAAGGATGGCTATGAACCCAACTACCTTTGGAAATGGGGGGACCTTAACAAAGCCTTTGACGATCAGTGTAGACCAGTGGTCTCAAAGTACCGGCCCGCGGACCAGTTATAAATGGCCCTCAGGCAGGGTGGAAGTGAGAGGAGCAAAAAAAAAAAAAATTTTTTTTTTTTTTTTTTTTTTTTTTTTTGAGCTGGTGCCATCTGGTGGTGAGCCGTTGGTATTACAAGTTATTACCACCAGATGTGAGCTGGCGCCATCTGGTGGTGGCCTTGGTATTACAAGTTAAGCATTACAAGTTAAACAGCAATTCTAATGTCATTTTACACTATTTTCACTGCCATATTCTTCCCTCTAATTAGAACCCCCAAACATTATATATATTTTTTATCCTAACACCCTAGAGAATAAAATAGCGATCATTGCAATACTTTCTGTTACGCCGTATTTGCGCAGCGGTCTTACAAGCGCACTTTTTTGGGAAAAAATTAGACTTTTTTTAATTAAAAAATAAGACAACAGTAAAGTTATCCCCATTTTTTTTAATATTATGAAAGATAATGTTACGCCGAGTAAATTCATACCCAACATGTCACGCTTCAAAATTGCGTCCGCTTGTGGAATGCCGACAAACTTTTTTACCCTTTAAAATCTTCATAGGCGACGTTTAAAAAAATCTACATGTTGCATGTTTTAAGTTACAGAGGAGCTAGAATTATTGCTCTCACTCTACCAATCGCGGCGATACCTCACATGTGTGGTTTGAACTAGGGTTGTCCAGATACCGATACTAGTATCGGTATCGGGACCGATACCGAGTATTTGCGGGAGTACTCGTACTCGCGCAAATGCTCCCGATACCTAAATAGAATACTTTTTTTGTATTTATCAACATGTTCTATGAAAATTCTTTGAGTTTTTTACTACTGCGTGACAAGCAAATAAAACATTTTTATTCATTTTTACTCATTTTTATTCTTTTATAATGTCTTGAGTTAGAGTTCTTCATAATTCTAAAGAAAATATCTTTGGTCTGTATTGTGGTTTGAAAACTGTCACATGACATTTAAAAAAAGTATCGGTATTCGGTATCGGCGACTACATGAAAAAAAGTATCGGTACTTGTACTCGGTCCTAAAAAAGTGGTATCGGGACAACCCTAGTTTGAACACCGTTTACATATGCGGGCGCTGCTCACGTATGTGTTCGCTTCTGCGCGCAAGCTCGTCGAGACGGGGTGCGTTTTCTGGCTCCTAACTTTTTTAGCTGGCTCCTAGATTCCAAGCAAATTTGTCAAACCCTGACTTACACCAGTGCTGGTGGTAATAATGTGTTCGCTGACACCAGTACTGTTGTTTTTGAAGTTTGAAAGTTTGCATGCGGCCCCCCATGGCATATGAAAACTTGTCTTGTGGCCCTCAGGTAATTTGAGTTTGAGACCCCTGGTGTAGACCTATCCTCCGGTTTTCACTCAAATCATCCATATCTACTAGAGTGCAGAACCCCCCCCCCCCCCCCTCTTCTTCTTCCTTTTTCTTCCTTCTTCCTTTTTCCTTTTTTTCCTTTTCCTTTTTCTCCTTATCGAAAGATACCAATCAAAACCTACGAGAAATTGGTTCTGTGACATCTGTTTAATGCCACCAAGTCCTGTATTTCCTTTAAATTGGACATATCCACATCTACCCACTCCATTACTATGGTTGTTGAAGACATTCACAATCTGGAAGACCTGATCCTCTCTTCACACAACCAATTTAACGATGAAAATTAAAACCTGGTTCCATTGGAATACATTTAAGTACTCCAATGAGGGTAAGGCATTACTTGAGACCAGTCACTAAATTTGGACAATTGACATTCTGGTTGCTCACTAATTGTTTCTGACCGCTTATTTCCCCGCATATCCCTTGAATTATTTGATTTGTATACTGTGAATGTTGTGTGTAACTGATTTTGTAAAACAAACCTTTATTAACCACTTAACGCCCGCCGCACGACTATTTACGTCCGCAAAATGGCACGGACAGGCAGATGGGCGTATATTCTACGTCCTTGCCCTGTCGGGGGTCCGATCGGGACCCCCTCCGCTGCGTGCGGCTTACCTCGGGGAGCAATCCGGGACGACGGCGCGGCTATTCGTTTATAGCCGCTCCGTCGCGATCGCTCCCCGGAGCTGAAGAACGGGGAGAGCCGTATGTAAACACGGCTTCCCCGTGCTTCACTGTGGCGGCGCATCGATCGTGTCATCCCCTTTACAGGGGAGACACAATCGATGACATCAGACCTACAGCCACACCCCCCTACTGTTGTAAACACACACTAGGTGAAGCCTCACATGTTCAGCGCCCCCTGTGGTTAACTCCCAAACTGCAACTGTCATTTTCACAAAGAATGCAATTTAAATGCATTTTTTGCTGTGAAAATTACAATGGTCCCAAAAATTGGTCAAAATTGTCCGAAGTGTCCGCCATAATGTCGCAGTCACGAAAAAAATCGCTGATCGCCGCCATCAGTAGTAAAAAAAAAATTATTAAAAATGCAATAAAAATATCCCCTATTTGGTTTGCGCAAAATTTATAGCGTTTACAAATCGATAAACGCTTATTTTTTTTACCAAAAACAGGTAGAAGAATACGTATCGGCCTAAACTGAGTAAAAAACATTTTTTTATATATGTTTTTGGGGGATATTTATTACAGCAAAAAGTAAAAAATATTGCATTTTTTTTTCAAAATTGTCGCTCTATTTTTTTTTTATAGCGCAAAAAATAAAAACCGCAGAGGTGATCAAATACCACCAAAAGAAAGCTCTATTTGTGGGGGAAAAAAGGACGCCAATTTCGTTTGGGAACAACGTCGCACGACCGCGCAATTGTCTGTTAAAGCGACGCAGTGCCGAATCGCAAAAGCTGGCCTGGCCATTTAGCTGCCTAAAGGTCGGGGGCTTAAGTGGTTAAAGACTTAAAAAAAGAGTCCTGTGCTGGGATGTTTTTACCTGGGGGAGAAAAAATTTGCACCAGAACCACAGCAGACTCCAATGCTGAATTTGCAGCCGCATATATGTGAACAAAGTCTTGTTTTTTTTTTTGGTTTTGTTTATTTTTTGTGGTTTTTTTTTTTTTTTTTCTAGGCAATTGTTTTAAATTGGTGCGATGTGACTTATTGGCTAACATAGAGCACATGCAAATGTTGTTTATAGTTTAGCATCAGAAGGTGTTTTACATGCTGTACATGTGGTTTGCTCTAAACTAAGCGGTGGCACGTGCTCGTTCATGTTGTGGTAGACTTCTGCTAGGATTTGTTTCATGTTTGATACCTACATCACTGTCTGAGAAACTTTTAATCCCCTATACACAAATGTCTAAATTCGGATGCTTGATATGGGTTGCATATGAGATCTGGGAAGTACCGGGCTCTGCAGCAGAAGGATGGTATTGATATGACTGGCCCACTATACACAAACACATAGAAGTAATCCCTTCCCTGTGCCATGCTGTATTTAACACAATGATGATGTAGCCTAGACCTCCTCTATGTGCCCACAGTTCTAAGGTTAAGGCCATCAATGGAAAACTCACACATTTCCAGAAGTAAATCTTTAAAAATATTACTTTTTTTTTTTTTAAGGAAAATGACAGTGGAGAAAATGTATCGCCTCAGTCAAAAAGGGTTGGTAAAAAGGATAAGCGCAAGATTCAACAAGGAAAGGACAAGCCTCTCACAGTATCCTTAAAAGACTTCCAATCAGAAGGTAACTTCCACACAATACTTTATTATTTATAAATATAACGTATACCGTATATGGCATCTACCTAATATATTTATCCTTGCAAGTATAATCCTTTTAACTTTTAAGAGAACTAAAGGAAAAACCTTCCACTCCTTGAAAATGGTAGCTAGGACTTTAACGGTACTGGGATCTTTTCAGAGCCTAGTTCGGCTCAGAACAAACGGCACTCCTGTGGTCCCCAGGAAATTATAGCCAAAGGAGCTTTGGCTATACTTTAAGGTGGTATCCATATTCCATGACAAGATATTCTCTCTTTGTTAAAGCAGAATTTCAGTAATTTTGCTTCATATTTCCATCTATTCAATTCCCTGCCCTTGTTTTAACTTTGGATAGTAAAATATATGTTTTTTCTGCCAGTAAATGCCTTATACAGATCACTTCCTGTTTCTTGTCTGGTAAAAAGCATAGTGTTATGTAATCATGCACAGCTCACTCATGAGTTTGCCAGGAAGGGAGGGGGTGAGTCATAAGAGGGCCAATGAGAGCTGCAGATCTGGAGTTGCGTCTTTGTAAATCCAGGAAGTTAACAGGCAGCAGCCCACAGTTAAAATGGTTGCAGCCAGACTCGGTGGAGAGAGATTTCTGCTGCATATTTGGCAAGTACAGAATTGCAGTGTATGTATAAAATATGCAAAGTGGTTGGAGGGAAGCTTCAGAATGGCAAATATGTTTTTATACAGAGTATGTGAGCAGACTGCAGTTCCTCTTTAACTCTCAATAGGGAGAAATGTAATTATTTTGATGAAGATATGTTTTCCAATATTTAGAAGCCAAATGCTAACATAAGAACATTTTTGTTGGTCTTATTTTTAGAACGCCAAAAAGGCTATGAATAAAAATATACAGCACTGTGATGGAGGTTTATCAAATTAACAACTGAATTGGCCAAATATTTATTGCTTTTCATGTAGCGTTTATATACAGCACTTTTTGTGTATTTGCAACCCCTGTGCTTAAAAACTTGACAGCTGTCAAATCTTTTGCAGACCTCTGCAAAACAGTATCACTGTAGATAAGACTGAATTCAACCCAATATGCATGTACGATTTCTCAAGACATGTGTACAATGAATTGGTCAATGCAGGTTTTATTTTACAGCACTAGAGGGAGGTATTTATGAATCATCCTGCGTTCTTATGATAAACATGTCTCATGATCTGTTGATATTCCTTTTTTTTGCTCTTCCGTGAGTGCAAAAAAATATAAAATCTTTAGCAATACATTTTGGCCAGTAAATCAGACTGCGGCTCTTTTCTACAGGTTTAGGATCCTGTGCAGGTTTAGGATCCTGGGCTGAGTAGGATCCTGGGCTGAGTGTTGCTTTTTGAGCAGATTTGCTAGGCAACAACATGGACACAAGCAATACATGTTTTATCAAGCCTTCTGTCTTGAGCTTATGGATGGGGTGAAGTAAACCGTAAAATTAAAAGGATATGCTTATTGGATAAAGTAAACTGTCATGTACTTGTCAAAGCTTGTTACCAGTAAGACTGATACGCTACTGCTTTTGTTAATTGAGTGATGTATAACTGCTTTTTATTGTTTGTTTTTATTTCAGAACAAAACACTAAAAAATCAGAGGTGAGTCCTGTAAATGGAAATTGCATGCATGACAGATGGACTTTTTTTTTTTTTTTTATTATTATTTTTTTTTATATATATACCCGACGTAAAATAATAATCTTCTTCTCCCCTTTTTTTTTTTGAGACCAGTGAGGGGCACTGAATTATTTTAACCCTTTGGGTTATAGTGGTACCTACAGGAGGATTGGACAGTAACAAACAAATATTTTAGGCTAGCCCAGGATAACCGCCTACCGAAAAAGTGCCTCAATTTGGTAGCAAGAGTAGGATCATATTTCCCTCAGTGGGTTCCAAGAAAAGGATTTTACTGTGCGTTTACAGAAGGTCTTTACCTTCTGGACATTCAAAAGCAGCCCAAATAAGGGGCAAACAATCGATAACTGGTTTATGATGAACAGTCCAAAGAAAAGACTGCCTGCAAATCGGAGTCAATGAAGGGATCACCTGCCTGAAGCTGGTGTCAGACAAGGCTGAAATGTCCACCTGGTAGAACTTTGAGCCTAGGTTCACATTTGTGCGAACACAAATTGCATGTGATTCGCACCTGCACTGCGGGGCTGATCGCATGCGATGTCTGTGCAATGCAAGTTCAGCCATACAGTTTTGTATGGCTGAAAAAAAACACAAAACAAAAATACAAACACCACAGGTAAATCGCATCAATCAAGAAATAATCAAATGATGGACCACAGCTTTCTCAGTAATGAGTTCCCTGCAATGCTTTGCCAGTGTTCAATAAACTGAAGGTAGTAGCATATAACTCTAAAAATAATGTTCCCTTGTCCTGTACTGTACTCCAAGATATAGAATTTGCTGGCGAGTCAAACTCCCATTTTTTTATTTTTATTTTTTTTCCAACTATTGTGTTCATTGTCCCACAACCTAAGGTTCACCAGTCACACACTACTTGAGGCGGAAGAATAACAGCTAAATATACCCCATCACCCTTGCATGCTCAGCCTGGTGCCCCTGCCCACATGTGCATACACAGGCGGTAAGACCAGCTTCAAAATTACAGCTGGAATGCTTCCTGTTGCACAAGTTTCAGGCTCCTCACAGCCTGGGAGCTGTGACGCTGGACGAGTGTACAAGGGATTTGGGAGTTGGGGTTGCCATTTATATGCCAGAAGTAAGGTATGTATTCTGTATGAGTTACCAGACACTACAAGAAGGGAGATATGGAAAAATCCAAATAAAGGTATCGATTATGTATAATTATATTGGGTTTAGTAATGAAACTTAATTTTCTATATTCTACTGTGTTTTTTTTTTTTTTTTTGTTTTTTTTTAATATAATTTTTTTTAAATTTTTAAATCTAGGAACTAAAGTCTCCTCCCATGTTACCACATGATCGTGGCTTTTTCAATAAATTGGAAGATGATGTCACCAAAATAATCCTTAAAGAAAAGAGAAAAGAACAAAACACATTTACTGATGTAACAGAAAGTGTCTCTTCTCCTGAATACAATATGGTATGTAAAATATATTTGGTCCTGAACAAGTGATGATTATCAGTGGGGCAGTATACACAATTATAAATGTTATTATGTGTTTTATGCTTTGCTAAAATGTATACCCAAAGCCATATTTTGTAGATTTAAATAGAATATAGCTTTCCCCTTATTAACTGGTATGGTGACAACGATTTCACCTGATAGTGAGTAGAAAACTGCAACCGCAGCATAGACTACTTTTACTGCAAATCTTCAAGTATTGAAATAAACTTCAATTAACCACTTCTATACCAGGCACTTACGCACCTTCCTGCCCAAGCCAATTTTCAGCTTTCAGCGCTGTCGCACTTTGAATGACAATTGTGCGGTCATGCTACACTGTACCTAAACAATTTTTTTATAATTTTGTTCCCACAAATAGAGCTTTTATTTGGTGGTATTTGATCACCTCCTGCGTTTTTTTTTTTTTTTTGCGCAACAATTAAAAAAAGACCGAAAATTGAGAAAAATAAAGTGGGTCTTTTTTTTTTCTGTACTTCTTTTTTTTTTTTTTTTTTTTTTTTGTAAATAAGTATTTATTTTTTTCTTCTTCAATTACGGGCACTGATGGGCACCGAGGGGCGCCACTTATTTATTTACTATTTTTTGACAGTGCCCATGTTGCCAGTCGGTGCCCATTTGTGGGCACTGATTGGCATCTATTGTGCTTTTTTTTTTTTTTTTTTCTTAATCAATCAACTTCCAGACAAATTAAAGCTGCCCCCTTTCCTGGTGGTCCTGGCGGCTTCCCTGGTGGTCCAGTGTGGGCATTCGAGGGGGGGGGGGCTGTCAGACGCGAGTCAGGAAGAGCCGATCAATGGCTCTTCCTGTTTGCATCGTGATCAGCCGTGATTGGACACTGCTGATCACATGGTAAAGAGCCTCCGCTAGAGGCTCTTAACCGAGATCGGAGATGCAGGATGTGAGACTGACACCCCGCATAACCGATCGCTGCGCGCGCCGGCAATAGACGTCCAGTCAGCATTACACAAGCACTTCCCGGACGTCAATTTACTATTGACCGGGCGGGAAGTGGTTAATTAAAAAAACGAAAACTGTAAAGTTAGCCGAGTTGTTTTTTTTTTTTCTTTTTTGTATAATGTGAAAGATGATGTTACGCCGACAATCGTGATCTTTATTCTAAGCAGAGAGATCGTGATTGTCATTTTATCCAGAATCGTGCAGCTCTACATATAGAGTGAAAATGATAACATTGTGTCAATGTTCAAATATTTATGGCCCTAACTATTTATTTACAGTGATCTAATAAATCACTGCACTCTTGTTTTATCTGAATGCTGGTAGAATTAAAACAATTTCGGGAATGTTTTCCAAATGGGTGCATGACGAATCCAAATATTTATTTATACTTTTTAAATGTAATAAAAGTAACAGGTTATCAAATAGAAAAAAATGGATTTCACCATTTTAATTTTTATAGCTATGTTTATTTAAATTAGGAATAATATTTGTGTTTTTTATAATGAAGGAACGAGTACTGAAAGATGGAAGAACAGAGTTATTAAAGTTGGAACTAGAAAAGAAAGATACAGAGATACAGCATCTAAAAAGCATAATTTCTCAGTGCGAGGTAAAAAAATGTTTTTTTTTTTTTTTTTCCCCCCTAACAAGAAAAATGTAAAGGAAAGTGTACATTTTGTGTTTCTTATCATGTGCTTCTACCCCAAAAAAGGTAAAATATAAAGAAGTGAAAGCCAGGAATGCACAGGTTCTGAAAATGCTGCAAGAAGGGGAAAGTAAGTGTATATTCAGAGAAAAATGGTTTTAATTTTTTTTTTTTGGTTTGTTTTTATAAGTTTTTACAGCTGAACATTTTTTTTAAAAAAAAATTTTTTTCCCCACACTTGCTGGTCCTTTCCTGTGTTAAAAACAGACTACTCCCTGAAAACTTGCATATCCACATTATAACCCATTGATGCTGCAGCAGAAGCTTATTTGAGCCCACTGTCATTTCATGTGTGACCAATTTCAGAAATCAGTCCCCTCTGCTCCTGATCCATACTGTCATTGGCCTGCATCTCACAGTTTTTAGCTTTTTTCCATTACTCGTTTTTTGCCAGGGCGATTTGCAGAGGTCTTGAAATAGGGTCAACACTGCAAATATTGACTCTGTGCATAAACTTAATATAATTGTCAATAAAAGCCTTTGACACTGGAAATGAAATGCTTGTAATTATACTTCAGTATACCATAGTAACGGCTGACAAAAAAATCTAAAAACACTAAAACAGACTTTGTAAAAATGTTATTTGTGTCATTCTCAATTTTTGGCCACAGCTTTATATTTCTACACTAAACACACAAAATGGATACAATGATAAAGCTATTGCCAAGTCATGAGGCATCAATTCTGGAATGTCAACCTGTGAAAAAGTATTGTTCTGAACATCTGGCCAGTCGGCTCACATGAATCATGTATACAGAAAGGCCTAAGGCTGGCCATACACAGAGCAAATTTTCTTCCTGCAACCATGGGTTGCAGGGAAGAAATTCACTTGATTCCCCCATCAACACAGACCGTGTTTATGTGTGAATCCCTGCTGCCAGGCCATTGTCTTCTCCCGTCGGGGGAGGGAGGGGGAAGACGGTGATTATTGCTAGTGGCTATAGCAGCCACTAGGGACAATTGCAAGGGAATCTGGCAGGCTGGCTGTACCCAAGTTTATTGATCAACTTGGTTACATTCCGCCTGCCCACACACGGTTCGAATCTCGGCTGCTTTCTTCTGAACTAGCTGAGATTCGAAGTGGCTATGGCTGGCCTAACAGGAGGCTCTCTACCTTTTTTTTTTTTTTTTTTTTTCAAATTACGTTTGTTACATAGAGGAACATACCCCACAGATAACAAAACCTGGGGAATGCCCAGGGAAAAACCAAGCCTCCCCCACATACCCCACAGCACTGGCGACAGGGCAGAAAAAAAGGAATAGAGGTGACTATTTCCTATGAAATTACTAGATTCTGTGTTCTGAGACTGTAGGTTTGCTGTATATTTACCAATGTAAAAAAGTGTGTATAGATCGATTTGTGTGTGTGTGTGTGTTTTTTTTTTTATAGTTGACCGTTCAGTTTCTTATTGTTGCTGTTCTTTATGTTATAATCGATATATATAATTTTGGCTATTGAATTTTCCCACTCATTTGATTTAATATGCACATATTTCAGTGAAAGACAAAGCAGAAATCCTCTTACAAGTTGATGAATTACTTACAATTAAAAATGAATTAACGTTACAGGTGAGTCTAACAAAGTTACATTCGAGCTCTATTCCAAAAATGCACCTTTTTAAGATAAAATCTTAATGAATGATTTAATGATTGAAGTCGATTTCTTACAGTTTTATTAATTGAGTTCACACTTTGGATTTTCTGACCACCTCAGAGTATGATTTAATTTATAAGGTGTGCTGGTGGGATGAATTACCTGCTGGCTGCTTTTCTCTATAAAGCCCTGTGCACTCAGGCCAAATGGCGGACAGCATCGTCTATTTCAATAGAAACAATGGCACAGCAGTGGAGATCGCTGTACTAACATTGGATTGTTGGTACATCAGCTCCAACCTGTGTACTAGGCTTTTGGCTCAGTTGACATGTATGCAGGTGGCTGTGGGTGTGGGAAAAGCAGTGAAAATGCACTGCTGTAAGAACGCACAGGGCTGCTATTTATTCTGAATGGCACCCTCACAAATGTAAAAAGGCAATGTGTTTGTGGGTGCAGGAACCGCAGGTAAATCGCATGCACCTTTTTCTGCAGGAAACACAGGCAAGGCTGGCCATTCAAATGAATGGGCTACCGTGCCCGAGCAAACGCGCCCACACACACATGCATAGGTGTGAATTGATCCTAATGGAGACTAGCAGAAAGGCCATCTTTATTGGCTCTCTTCCCTATGTTGTAGTCTCATGCTTCTGCTACAGGTGCAGTGTTCCCACTTCTCCCATTGCATTCTCAGTAATATAAACTAAATTCAACATGTGATAAGGAACTGCCTAAAAATGTTCCTGGTGGTTGTGACACTGGGGAAAAGCAAAGAAGCAATATCGGGTTTAGAGAGCAATGTAGACATTTGTTGCAAGTATTTATAGAGGGGTAGTAAACCAGCCATTAAGGACTCTTGGAGAGAAAGGACCAGAGGAATAGGAGCATGACAATGTACCCAATGAGAACAATAACCTCTTCCTCTATAAAAGGGGCAGGTGAGGTACCCGTGGGACGGGAGAAGCCAGACTCCCCCTGGTAGCCAGATTGGGACCTGGTCCCTCCCGGCGGGAACATATGCTAAGGCCTTGGAGCCAAAACAAGCTCTAGGTTTTGGACGCAATGATATTTAGTTTAGAATTTGCGGTTTAGATAGTGATATATAACACTCCTTGAGCAGAAGTGTTATGGCTCACGTCAGAAAGTGAGAATGGTCCAGTTATGCTATATATGGAGGATTCCTTCAGCCTTTTGGAATGTTCAATGTATGATTCTCTGACTAGGTTGTATAAGGTATATTGGAAAGCTGAGATCTTTATACTTTGTATTGTTAAACTTCAATAAAAATTATTGAAACATAAAAGGGGCAGGTGGCAGATGCATAATAGCTTTTTGTTTTTTATTGCATCTTGCTGACTACTTGGCAGATCTGTCTGAATATGCTTCAGTGATGTGTGCATCTTTTAAAATGTAGTCTGCTGCAGAGCACATATCCCCGAGTCTTCATTACACAGGTTTCATGTTTAATTACATCACACAAAACTTTCATGCAGAGGCAATTTATTGTTCTGTCGGTGCTGATTTCTTAGAAGTTTTACTTCTGTTTTTTCCATGTCATCATAATTTCAAATTCTAGGTCACCAGTCTGCATGCTGCCTTAGAGCAAGAACGATCAAAAGTAAAGGTTTTACAAGCAGAGCTTGTGAAATACAAGGTATGTATGCGAGATCTCTTGAAAAAAAAAAAAAAGTTTAAGTAATAAAATAATACATTGCTTAAAGTTACTAGATCTCACTAAACTTAAAATGGCTCCCACCCCCTTTAACTGCTATTCAAGCTACCCTGTAGAAGGAAGATGCTTATACTTGCCTAGTCTCGGGGTTCTCTGGTCCAGTCATGTGACCTCCCTAGTAGCTAGCTTTAGGGGAGAGGAGAAAGTGCAGACAATGGTGGTAACATCACCCATAGGCTTACTATAGGGCATCTGCTTTCGGCTGTCCTCCCTCTCCTCTGAAGCCAGTGCTGATCATGTGACAGGACCAGAGCACCCTGAGAATAGGAAAGTATAAGCAACTTCCTTTTACAGGGTAGTTACTGTAGAATATGTGTTGGGAGTGGTTTTTTTTTTATTTATTTTTTTAAGCTTGGGTAGATCCACTATAATATTTCCAATACTTCCACTTTTAAGTGACAACGATTATGTAATAAACAATCAAATGTTACTACAGTGTAACCTTGGTTTTCGAGTAACGTGGTGCAGTACCGCATTTGGCCAGAGGTGCGGGGGGGGGGCAGAGTGTCTAACCAGTGGCAGGAATTCCTTTGCCATCTTGTTAAAGTGATCTTGGCACATTCAGGGAAAAGGGTCACTTAAAAGAGAAGTGTTGGATTTTTATTTTAGAATCATACTTGCATAGGTGAATGCAGCATCGGTCCCCTGCCAGCACTAAGGCTGAGAACCGAGTGATCAATCACCGCTGATCGCTCGGTTCTCAGCGCTCCCTGAGCAGAGAGCTGGTGTTTTTCAGGCCCCACTGTCTGCTCTGCCCCTCTAGTGCTCACTGGAGCACTGGGCTGTGGAGGGGGTTGGAACAGCTGGCTCAAGCTCCCAGCGGTTTACGGAGCGGCTGGGCCGGGTGCTGGTCTGGGCATGTGGGCGGATCCTGACTGGCACTGTGACATCGGTGAACATCGGGCTTCAGCCTGCTGTCTGCTGAAAACCTGTCACAGGAGTGTAGACAGAACTGCACTCCTGTGAGCCACAGGAGAAGTGCAGCCAAATGAGATTTGGCTGTACTTCTCCGTTAACCGTTACTTCTCCTCCTACTCTAAACCATTTACACCCTTTATACAATTTTTTTGTTGCTTTCCCACTACTCTGATAAGCTGCCGGGCACTTTCAGGTATGGGTGAGAATACAACAAAGCATGCTGGTGCCTCAAAATTGCTCCAGTGCTGGCACAAGAAAGTGGGGGAAGGTGTCCATAACCCTATGTAAGCTCTGATGAGCCTGCTTGAAGCTTACATAGCACATTTCTATTCAAGTATTGATGGCAGAGTAGCAGTGAAAGGTTTGTGCTGTTGGGGAGTTAAGTGACCCCTTTACTTTGCCCCACGTAAAGAGAAGAGTTACTTTCAGGTCAAATGAGATCACTAACCAGCTAAATTGAGTATTCACTCTGAAGGAAACTTTATACCACCCCCTACCAGAGAGGAGCTGGTGTCACATTTTTTAAATGTTTTACCCTAAAATAACTTCCAGCTTCTGTCTTCCCCCTTCTTGTTTTCCTCACCCTCCCCATGTAAAAAAAAAAAAAAAAAATTCTAAAGCGATACTCTCTCCACGCCCCAGCATTTAGAACGGCACTCCGATGGAGTGCAATAGAACTGCACTCCCATATCATGAGTGCATATCATGAGTGGTGTTTTCTTCACCAAGACCATCTCACCCCTGGAATTTGGGTATATAATGTATGATCATGCCCAGGATAAAACTAATCTTAATGCCGAAGCACAATTTTGCAACTTTGACATGTGTTAGTAAAGCGGTACATATCAGAACTACTTTATGCATCCGGGTGGATTATACCTTGATTTTCAGGACAAATTGGGCTTTCATTTTGTGGTAAATGGTAAAAAATTAATTGGCTGTATATTTCTTGCTACTACCATAACCTTCCATCACAGAACATCCCAAAATAACTTCTCCCGCTCCTGATGTTGGTAGAGATGTGTATGTTCTTCGTTTGACGAATTTGTACTCGCAGTACAGCACAGAAACATAATAGTGCGCATTTTGCTGCCTTTTTTTTTTTTTCTTTTTTTATCCTACCTAATACACACTGATACTAATTAAAAAAAAAAAAAAAAATACTGACTCTGACCCAAACACTAACCCTGGCACCCCCAGGAAGGGTGCCAAATGCGGCAGCAGAGGGGGGATAGAGGCAAACAAGCGGACCATCTTCTTATGGTTGGAGCTCTGTTTTGAAGAGAAATTCAGGTCCCACATAAAGCCCAAGCCTGGAAACCAAGAGCCCAATATCCTTATCCTTCGCTGAACTATAAACCTTTCCTGTTCTTGTTTTACAATGTTATGTAGACTAAGAGGATTTAAAATTAATAAATAACAGTTCAATGTTTGTTTCCTCAACAGGTTGGTAAGAAAGGTAAAAAAAATTCTGAATCAGACCATGGACGATGATAAAGCATGTCCTTATCACTGGAGGAGAAGGAGCATTTTGTAAAAAGCACTAACTTTTCTGCAGCGTTGAAGTACTGCTGTTCCAATGCCATACGTTAGTTTTTCATGACTAAATAAAACTTATTCTTCCATAAAAATACTTGATTTTTAAGTATACAGTGATTTGATCTAAAGGTCATGCATTCTTAGAATATCAGCTACACTGTGCTTCTGAAAATATAGATATCATGAGGCTAAATGGGAGCTAATAATCAACCAGGGATAGAGAAGTGGGGAGGGAAGTAATGGGAATGAGGAGGGCAGAGTGCAAGCTTTATTGTAGGTGGTGAGGGTGATGCAGTGAGGGAGAGTTCTAAATGTTGAGAGAGGTAGGCAAGAATATAAGCTGTTGATGAAAGGTAGGCAGAGTGGGAACTGATTATGTCTGGAAAGGTAGAGTGGTATCCTCTCCATATGGCAGGGAGGTGAAGTGGGAGCTAGTCATAGAGGGGGTAAGAGGTGTGTGTGTGTGTTGTTTTTTTTTTTTTTTTTTTTTATCCTAACCAGGACACCGAAATTAGACAGTCACGTTGTGTTGGTAGTGTACTGTGCATTAAATCAATGTATGCACAGTCCTACAAAGCAAAGTGTGTAGTGCTGAACATAGATGATATTGCAGAGATAGATTGGAGTGGAGAGCAAAGTAAATAGGTGCAGACAGGAATGGGCTGTAATGAGGACAGTGAGGGGAGAGTTGCAGGAAAAACTACAATGTACAGCGAGGCGAGAACTACTATGGAACATTATGGCCATACACGGTTGTTTTTTAGCTTGCAAAAAAAAAAAAAAATCGCACAGATTCCTTCCTCCACCCCAAACGAGGTGGATGGAGGAGTCCAGAACCCCCTCCCCCAATCTCTGCCAGAACATTATACCCCTGCAACTGTCTAAATACACTTATCATTCACTGCAGCTAAGTGTCTGCAGCTGATTGAGAACATTTTTCAAACATGTCCCTTCGAAAGAAGTCTATCAAAAGATCAACGCACCGATTGAGAAGGGACCGACAATTATTTGATTAGTGTATGGCTAGCTATACAGGTTGATTTACTAAAGGGAAATCCTCTCTGCACTGCAAGTGGACTTGTAAGTGCAGTTGCTGTAGATCTGAGGGGAAGCTCTGCTGACTTTATCATCCAATCGTGTACAAGCAAAATGCTTTTTTTTTTTTCTCTTGCATGTCCCCCTCAGATCTACAGCGACTGCACTTCCAAGTGCATTTTTAGTGCAAAGTGGATTTGCCTTTCATAAATTACTCCCATTGTGTACATAATTCGAGATTTTCCTAGCTTGTGACGGAAAATATTGATTATATGAAGACAGGCGAGTATCTTATGCATTATCTTTCTTTAATAATGCCCATAGCAGAAATACAGTAAACATTTATTGTAACTTAAAAGAAAAAATTCAAAGAACTACCCTTCCCAGCAGTCCCTGGGCCAGCGTAGCCCCTCCCAGACCGTAATCTATATAAGGGACTGTCTGAGGTAACCTATTCCTCTTTCTTCATGCAAATTAGTGTAAACAGGAACCGAAAGTCCAATTAGACATCTCCGCGGCTGCCGGGAACCTTCCAACCGGAACACAACATCTGAATCTGGAGAAAACGAAAGGACAAGGCCAACACGGACCAACTTCATCCGGACCAACTTCATCCCAACGGGGACTATAGGAAAGCCAAAACCGTTCGGAGCCGACCGGTCAGTCGTCTTCAGGAACATGGACCAACGGATTCAGTCAACGGCATCCCGACTCCGGATCTGGAACGTAGTAGGAGCCTCCATCTGCGGTGAACTAAACCCATGGATCGAAACGGAACAGCAATCCCGACGGGGTTAGTGAAAACGAACTCCCGGGGCGTACCAGCCTCCGACTTGCAGGGTGTGTGGTTCAACAGTCTAGAACGAGAGAGAGACAACCTCGTGACAGGGTTGGGTCGGGAGGGAAGATACTCGCCTCCTGTCTTCATATAATCAATATTTTCCGTCACAAGCTAGGAAAATCTCGAATTATACCTCAGACAGGAGGCTCATATCTTATGCAAGTTCAAAGCTATAACAATGCATATATAGATGATAACAAATGAAACTACAAAATTGATATAGATATGTGTTCCTCCGATCCAAGCAGAATTGGCGGAAAGCAATCATGGTTACCAGTCCGCCGCTAGCCGTAAATCCTATAGGGAGCCGCCCGGGGTGATGACCTAGGAGCTACCGCTCCTCTGGAGGGGTGGGCGCCCAACGGGGTTACGTAAGACCCTGCCATTTCCATGATTGACCCCTCTGGCTAGCGTAGCTGAGGAAACCGGAAACTGAGGTTTAGCGTAGGAATGAGGAGTAGGAAGAGATGCGAAGATCGCAGTGGGACCGTGAAGGACTAAGAAGTCCGTAGACAACGGAGTAAGATGTGCGGGGAAGAACGGGTAGAAAAAACCGATGAAGTCCCGCCGCTGTCCTACGCACGACGGAAAAAAACCCGACTCTCCGAGGCGGGATACGACGCCTGGAATGGCCAACGTCGTGACACCCGATATGCGTCTGACGGAATCAGACACGAGGGGGCAGTAGCTCAAACGACAATAACCTCCGACAGAGTGAGATTGTCCCCCCAGTCCTGGCGCGTGGTCAGGACCACTGATCACCTCCCAAGAGCGTTGATACCCTGGGTGTGATGGGCGTTGAAACTTAACGCTTACTTAGTCGGTACACCATGGGTGTTATCCCACCGGTAGTAAGTCTACAAGGGAGCGGTAGTCCGAGTTCGCAGCGCGGAAGGCGCAGGGGAGCTATAGGACCTCCCGGACTCAAACGAGTCCACCAGGTAGTTGGTCATCTCAGATGAACGCCTTCATGAGGTTAACTTGTCGTTGATCACCAACTAACCCAGAGTCCTCCGGATGATCGAAATGTATATCTAGTCCCAAGGCCTAGATCAAGGCAAGTGGAACCCCCGTTATAAAAGAAAAGGTCGCTGTCCGTGGCCGACACCCCGAAAACCCAACCATGCGAAGAGAAGTAGGACGTGCATCGTGAATAGAGGGTGCAGATCCCCGTACAGACTGGGGAGAGAAAGGATCCCATAAGGGAGCAAGGGCCAGGAACACTGACCGGTGCAGTCGTCAGTCGATGGAATTGGGCGGGTAACGAGAATTCCAATCTAACACCATAGCGGAAGTGCCTGGGGTACATTTCGCAGCTGGAACGATGTCGCGTTCCAGGCAGAAATGTCAGAGATCTTGCTAGATCCGTTAGGATTTTGGGTCAAGGACCCCCCAGGCGAAGGTCTACTGGACCGCGGATACGGTGTCCATACGCAAGAACACACCGTAGGTGGACGTGTGTGGCATTGGAGTCCTGATGGCAAGACGGTCGTCAGGATTTCCACGTGTGAACGTGCAGCAGAGACTCCGCTGTGGGCCACGCCCCTCCTGTGGACGAGGGACCGCATCGAGTACCCCAACCGAGGTGGTTGGCAACCTATTCCAAGATGAATCCGTCGTGGAGTTGCAGGTCTGTCGACCTGACGTAGCCACCACCGTAGTTCAATTATGGCTTCCGTGTCCAGAGTGACGACGTCTGCACAGTGAAGCCCCTGGCAAAGACGTAGGGACTGAGACCCTGAAGGTCTCGATAGTGAAAAGAAGCTGGACAAATGGCCTGGATTAACGCCGGAAACAGGCCGACCAGGCGAGCCAGTCCGCGTAAGGATACCCGTCGTTAGCCCAGCACGATACTGACCTCGTGCAGATGGCGGCCAAGTGGTCATGGGTAGCCGAAGGATCACTAGGTTGGTGTCCACCAAGAACCCTAAAACTCTACCTCCTGAGATGGGGAGAGGATAGATTCCCCGTGGTCTATGGGGAACTGTCCCGGAGGCGTGTTCGTTCGCCAGGCGAGGAGTACGAGCCATTAAGAGTAGGTCGTCCAAGTAGATAATCAACCTCACCCTTTGTGTCGCAGAATGTCGTCACTGTATACAGTAATTACGAGAGATTTCTCAAGTTACTACCGGGCGATAACCGCCCTCCTTTCCTGACCAGGAAGACGTTGTTGGGGAAACCCGGGGAGCGGGTCCGTCTCCACTATCGTTTGGGTGAACCAGAGGCCCTGCAATTCGTTGTCTATTAGGCGGTGTTCAGGTCTGAAGACCGAGGAAAGAGGGACTA